>NW_015378419.1:0-33936 GCF_001204775.2 Aspergillus nomiae NRRL 13137
ATTGACCAGCCATTTACATAACATTGAGTATACTCATACATCTCTAAATCTTCTACTGCAGCAGCCACCGTCGTAATCACGCTTGTAGACCCTGAGGCTCCGCCTCGAAGTCTGTCTGGGCCTGACAGTCGAAGCTAGTAGATCCCTGCAGCAGTTCCCCAGGTACCACCGAGAGAGCTCCAGCAACTCCTTAATATCACAAATATAGCATGTATCCATATTTTGGCCCCTTCTCCGTCATTCCTATTCCAGTATCTTCAATCAGCAAACCCTGTTTATCTGAATATCCATTGCCTTGGTGAGGGAATACGGAGACAGAATGGACAAAAACAAGGCCAACACCTCTGGATCTATTAAAGCCAGCTTGAGACTCCTTCGTATATACCAGGAACACAATCACCAAAGCATGTAATCACCCATCTACTCTATCCTCAAGGATCCTTCTCTCTCCAGTCATTCACCATGAAGTTCGCCATCGCCACTCTCGCCGCCGCAGCACTCGCTCCCCTCGCAACAGCAGACTTGTAGATCTACTCCATCAAGAGCGGCTCAGTCAACGATGGCATGGCCCCCGTCAACGCCGACGGCTTCTTCTTCCTGAACGCGCCCCCCGACTGCAACGACGTCAATAACAAGGCCACCTTCATGTCTTCGCTCGTCGATGTCAGTGGTGGTAAGCACGGGGTGCGCTTCAAGGGCTGCCCTGACTTCGAGAAGCTCGAGTTCAACAAGAAGATGGGACACTACAGAATCTCTCTCTCTCTCTCTCTCTCTCTCTCTCTCTCTCTGTTCTGCTTGCCCTCTTTGTATGAGGATGATCAGCTGACACCGTGATAAACAGCCATCTACAAGAACCGTGACTACGGCCTGTTCACCACGGACAAGAAGGTCGGCCAGTGAGCTGACTCGGGAGGCTGTAGTGCAGCTCCTAGAAGTATAAGTTCTAGGCTTGAAAACCTATCATCCACAGAAAGAGATAAGGGTTCTACCAAAAGGTTAGTACCAAATAACCAAGTAGGTCAACCACAAGATCCAATCCCAGAGACGCGGAATAATCCTCCATCAAATACAAACCCTACCACCAATCCTCCAAACCTACCCATCACCTCATATCCCACGCCAACATAAACAAGACCCAAAAAAAACATACATAAAATCCAAACACATACGCCACCAACACTGCACTCAATACCCTCTCCAAAGCATCAGACACATACCATATACTACACAACAAAAACCCTACCCCCGAAAAGAGAACCCCAAAGGCCCAAGCACAACGCAAAGCTCAAACCAACGCCACCCTCGACTACATACCCCAAACCAGACCGATGCACATTCCCCATCTCAACAAACAAACACAGTGCAGGACCGGGATGCAAAGAGTGGGGAACCCGAATGCTACGTGAAGGTAACGTGGGCCACGAGAAAGCGTGGGGGTTGAAACGCTAAACCCTAATCCGTAACCTTTTACTTAAGCCTACCATCGGCAATTTTCGTGCAAAAAGCTATTGCCTGACCACGAGAATTCTACCGAAACGAATTAACTACGGAGTAGATTAACGCACGGAAGGGGGAAGGAAGAAATTTTCTTTTCTCTTTTTCTTTTTTTCTTCTCGGGATCTAGGGGGCCGGTGTTTTACCTTTTTCTTTTTGCTTTTAGCCGGTGGTGTGTTTCTGTGGAGTTGCTTGGGTGAGTTGCTTTTGTAGAACTTGTGTATACATACCCCCGGTGGAGGACGGAGACAGGGCGGCAGTACTTACTATGGTTATGGTTGTGTCAGCATGTAATAGGTCCAGTTCATGGGATCCGTTAGCACTCAAAGAAGATTGTAGTATGTACTCCGGACAGTACTCGGGCCAAGACAACCCCCCGGCCCGAATTAGATGATCCCTACCCGAGTTAGAGTCGAAAGAAGGGGAATCGGTGTGGGGAGAGTTTGGAATTCAACCGAGAAACCCCTTCTATATGATGTCTGGAATTGTGTCGGCCGTTTTGCTCGGCTAGCAGCTTGTTGGGTTTGTAGCTCCGGTTGTCATTCGGCAGGAGAGGGCAGGGGTTCTGCTAGGTTGGGTTCTTATTGTTGGGGAGCTATATCGGCTCCGGTGTTATGGGGTTTTCTAGGTATTGCTTTTCTGGGGGCTGATATAGCATTGGGTTGACGGTGCTATATGAATTATGGACCGTTGATAAGGTGGCATGGCGCCCAATTTATGGTCTTTTCGATACTAGGCAAGGATTGCAGATATATTGAGCTACTCATTTGTTAATCTAGTTTACTTCAGACAGTGTACTCCGAAAGCCCCTGAGAGTCATAATATCATCATTATACACCTGAGAAGCTTCTATGGATACCTCTACAAGTCTCACGAGAGTGAGCCTTTAGCTGTAGCCCAATCTCTGTAGATATAGCACGAATAGTTTACTGCGAGAGCATCAAGTAAAAACATGTATAAAGAAGCCAAGAGATTGCGAGAACAACCAGACCTATAGACCCCCATCCAACAATCACACATACGAGATAAGTGGATAGAATGAAACACGAAGGAGAATGGAAGAAGGACATGTACAAAAAACATACATTATAACACTCACCCACTGTTAACAGGCCCACTCCCGACAATTGCTTTTCGACAGAACTCTTAGAGACCCATCGAAGCAAAGAAGAAGCGGGATCATCCTAGCTAGACCACCTGAGACGTGTCTCGCTGCCCCTTTAGACAAACAGCTGCAGCTGATTCATGGATCGCAGGTGCTCCACAAAGCCGAATGGAACTAAGTATTTTTGACGCCCCTGTTTAGGCCGAGGTCCTCCTCGAATGACCGTTATGGCAAAATGGCCACGTCCAGACCAGAGATCAAGAAGGGACTAGCCCTGTTGCTTGTACTATTGTCTTAAGATACACGTAGTCGGCCGCTAGCTTAAAAATAGTGCCCTTGGCCCATAGATTATTAGACTACTTTAAGACACTAGTGACTTACAGTCTCAGAGATGAACAATTCCAGAAGATGGTGTGCGTCGACGTCTCTGTGCTTGATGCACGTAGTCCTTCCTCAAACATAGGTTTCTACTTCAAGAGGGTTCTATTCATAGTGCATAACAGCATCCCTAGTAATATGACTTCACGCTCCAGCTACGAAAGCATTCTATGTATAAGATAACTCGATCGATGCTCTACTTATACGGAAAATAGCTCTAGTCTTCTGGAAGAGAAACCCCGAGGATCATGACTGCCCTGAGATGGGCCGTGAACTGCTGCATTTTACTACCCAGGCAATGAACAATAGAGTAGGCCAAGTATGATGATAGACCAGTCCCTGAAAGCTATACAAGAGACGTGCAATGCATGGGAAAGCGAGAAGCGCTGAAACAGATAGAATACCAAGACTCGGTAACAACAACCAAGGGGATGTATGGCCCTTTCCACGCTTGCAAAAGCACAAAATAAGAGACTGGACGGCTCTGATGCAACTCAACTGCAGTGAAACGCAGGTGGGAGAGATTAAAGGAATCCGTAAGCATAATTGAGCTCGGGGAGAGATAAAGGCACAGATCGAAGCTCAAAGGTAGGGAGGCAAAGTAGATCGGAGCCGGATGATCACAAAAAATCAAAAGAAACAACAAAGTATGCACAGCTCCAATTTTCAATCCATTCTTCAGTGTAAAATCCACAGATTTCAACGCACAAGAAACCAAGCTGCTAGCGCCGTAACACCGAGAACATAGCAGACACACAAGTGAATGGCCGGGGTTTGCGAAGTCGGCAAAAAGGGTCAGAAGGGCGTTTTCGAAGTCCACAGGCAGCAGAACTGAAGACGCAACCCAAATGTTGCTCTAAGAAAAGCAGGTCTACAAGTCAACACGCCAAATGTTGGATAACCACGCCATTCATAGATCCAACAGCCGTCCAGAGAGTAATGGCACAAATGTCACCCAGAATAGGCAGAGGGGGAAAGAAAAAAAATACGCATAAAAATAAGAACGCCGTTCGAAATGCAGCGGATTAGAGGAAGTGGGTATAAATCTTCGAGGTCTCATGAACTTCCATCTCCTACAGCTATGTTAGCGTTTGCCAAGGAAGAAACTGTCTCGTGGGCTCCAGCTCAACTCACCATCTTGAAATTGTTCAGCTCCTCTTTGATCTGTTGGGCAAGGAGAGGGGTCAGTCGGTTGCAGGTGGCGATGTCCCCACGACGATCATACTCGCCGCTCGGCCATGTATCATGGAACTGGATGCGGGGACTGAAGACGAGACTTTTAGGAGCCGCTGGTGTAATGGAAGCTCCCTTGGAATCAAGGAACCGCCCTTCTGGTAGGAAATCATCCACACCAGCGATCCGGACTGCGTCAGCACGTCGGTTCTCCGACCGTGTTTGGTCCTCAGGAGTACTGGGGACACTGGAATGAGGTGAATCGCTCCTGTTCGTGGCCAGAGGACGCTCAGCCTGCTTATTCGGTGTGGAATTTGCTGCTTCGGAGGTTTCTGATCGTAGATGTTAGTCAAGGAGAGCCCACCACGATAGAGAGCGTGAAAAAGAAACCCACTTTTGAGGATACCCTTCCTTACTGCAGCTAGAACCTCCGCCCGCTCCCTATCACCTCCCACAATGCTCTTACGCGTTTGAGAATTATCTGCAGCGCTATCTTCCGTAGCCGATGGACTTCGGGATTTAGGTTCAACCTTGGGAAACACTGTCCCGCCCCGAGGGACATCTTGCGGGTCCGGATTCACAGCTACGTTTTTCCGTTCCGCTTCGACGTTGACCACGGATAGTTGAGGCGCCATCGGTTCGACGATAACGCCGTCATTGGATGCCGTGCTCATAACTGACTTGGGGCGGAATAAACCAACGAGGGACCTCGTCGACCGTTTCATCCCCTTACCCATCTTCCGGAGCATGATCGAAGCGGATGATGCTGTAGAAGAGACAGACAAATTGTCTGTAGAGCTGTTAAAAAAGCGGCCTTGGTGATGAGAGTAGATACTTTCGCCAAGGCCACTGGCTTCTTGTTGTTCAGCAATGGCGGCCTGCTCGGGGCCCAGTTCCTGTTTGAGCAGTTCCCTCCGAGCTTGCTCTGCAGCAATAGCCTCCTTTTTGCTCGCGCTACTTTGAGCAGAGGCCTTGAGAAGTTCTGATGCGCTTCCGAACGAGAAAGCTCTTCTTAACCGGGATTTTCCGGGTCTCTTGAAATCATTGTTCGTAATCTCAGCCAGACGTTGTGTTGCAATACTGTCCGTTGGAAGGCGTTTATCTTTAGACTCTGGTTTTGCCGTTGTTGTATTCTCAGGTGTGGGATCTTGAGTAACAGGTTGCGACAATGGGGACGGTTTTGTCACTCGTTTAGTGTCATCCGGTTTAGCGCCCGCTTTGTTCGACGACGCAGACTCCGTATGTGCCGTATCACGAACCTGGTCAACGTTAGCCACATGCTGGTAACATAGACTGGATACTATGTCATGTTGCTCTTACAGAAGAGGTAGAGGAGTGGGGGGAATGATTGCTTCCCGAAGCATCTCTGTTGGACTGTGCCGAATTTGGCCTATTGGTTGGATCGAAATAATCATGGCCGCCTGTTGTCGGAATTGGTGACGACGAGGGCAGATGAAGTTGTAGATTAATGAGACCAGCATTATCCATATTGCCACAGCTTCGTCGTCTGTATCTCTTCGCCAGCTCCGGCTGTTTTTCTGTCCGCGACGAATCATCGGCACTGGGAACCCGGTTGTGGCCTGGTTTACGGGACGTATCTTGTGCCGGTCCCTTCGATCCTAACGCGATGTTCGATTGTGCAAGGTGGTCGTCCGTCGTCGGCGGAAGACGGCCAGATCCGGGTGCGTTGGCTGGTGTAACAGCGGGCTGCGAGGCTCCGGCACCATCCGGTCGACGACTACCGCGACGATAACGATCAGGCGATGGGCGGGCAACAGTCGGAGATGAAATGTTCATAAAGTTAGGAGAGGGAGGAGAAGGGAGGTTAATAGTAGATAAAGGACGGAGAGGTGGTTCGCCACCACGCGGCTGTCTCGACGGAATGGCGGTGTCGTCTTTGGACATGTAAGATTGAACGGAAGAATTGGAAGAGGATGTTGATACAGAACCAGCTGCAGGATTGGCAAAACGCGAGTTGACTCCGAGGTGTGCAGGACTTGGAGACAGTTGAGGAGCTGACGGAGCAGAGGACGTTCGATGTTCCGGCCTCAAGTGAGGGGACCATGACTGACGGTTTGACATGTTGGTCGAACTGGAGAGGTTGGGAGTGCTAGTAAAAGCATAAGGTGCCACGACCTGGTGGCCTACCCTGTAACTCCCCGATCCACCGACCGTATTGTATGAATTCCAAGACATGGTTGAATTTCGGGAGTTCTGCTGTTGCGAGGACTGAGAGGGAGTAAAGGCGCCTGAAGAAGAAGAGGGACGAGTCTGAAGCACCGAGACCGTGCCACTTTGTTGCGGGATTGTCTGTACCAACGCTGCCATGGTGTTCTCCCCTGGTAACCGGATGGAAAGGGGTTTGACGCGTAAGTAACGGCGTCTGACGGATGCGATGTCAACGGAGTGAACTCGCTATAGTCCGCAGGATACAAGTGGAGGTAGGTATAGGGTCAGGAGTAACTCGAGGGAGGAGAAAGGAAGAAAACAGAGATCCTGTACCACATGCTCGTCAGCACAGATCGCACAAAAAACAGAAAAGCAGGACGAAGATTGGCCGATGCATGATCGATGCTTCCTTCGCCAGCACTATGTTCTCGCGCCCCCCTAGAAAGTAAAACAGGATGTCCGTACGTACCTGTTCTAACAAATGCAAATGATAGATTATACAGATATGACTTGATTAAGGGGAAAGAAAGAAAGAAAAAGAAGAGAACGCTAGCGTGAATGCGAAAACGATGTCGGAGACACAGGAAAGGAAAACGAAAGGCTCGAATTGGGCGATGGTCGAAGAGGGAGTTCAACGAGTAAGGCGCAAGGAAACACAGTCCAGGATGGCGAATGCTGTCTAGAGCGGTCGAGCCATGTACAAAAGCGAATCGAAAATGAGACGAGTATATGGAGGAATGAAGATAACCACGAAGATAACAAACGACAATGAACAAGAAGAAGTAAAAAAAGTAAATAGGACAAAAACGCAAAAAGAAAAGGGGAGAAACCAGATCCTTAGAATGGGCACCTAATCTTCTGACTCAAGCAGAAGATGGGCCGTTCACTGGATCGGAGGAAATTAATGCGGATGAGATGGAAAGACGAGAGTAGGAAGAAAGAGAGAAAAAAGGGAAGAGGAGCAGGAGGGGCTGAAAGGCGTGGAATGGAAAAAGAAGGGAATAGGGAGATAATGGGGGAGGTGAGGATGGTGTGGAATGGATGCTAGTCAACTTTAGGGGAATCGTGACAGGCGGCGGAGACTGACTGACGGCCGGCCCTTTCCAAAGAACGCGAGTAGAAACGTTCAGGTACCGCAAGGAACCAAAGAACACAGTAGGGTGAAATAAAATCCAATAATCATAACAACAATACTAACCCACAGAGAAAAAGAAAAATTGCTAGAGACACTTACGCTTCTTCAACAACCCCCGTAGATAGATACTCTACACAAGATGAAAATAACTGTTTAAGACAAAAGAAAATTTCTGAATGAGGACTGAGAACCGTTTTGACCTACTATTTCCACCTGTTGCTATTATTGCATCCAGCTGCAAGTCATGCCAAAACTTGACTGAAGGTGCACATTCGTTCCTCTTTGCTATAATTAAAAATCCTAAAAATTAAAAAATTGGTACACTTGTACAGATAGAACTAAAGCCTTTTCTGGCTAGTACCGCAGTCGGGACTATCAACCACTTGTTGGTATATTAATATCATATTAAGTTCTCCTGAATCTCCTCTTTACAATTCATCAGCCAACCACTCATTCATGGGTAAGACAACTCTGGGGCTGTACCGTATGGAAACTCCATATGCTCTTTACGGAACCACTGGTACAGACACAATACTAGTAGTAACCAACGGCTGTTCAGCTGAATTTGCCTACTGCTACCTTACATAAATAGTAGTCAGTATGACTCGGATCTGCCGTCTCTCCCGGCCCGTTGTCCAGAGTTACTTACAGAGTACCTCCCCGGTACCGGTAATCATACCAAGAAGGTAGGTACGGCATGCCAAAAATACCCCAAATACGTACTACTTGTATCTCCAGGGCGGGTCAGGGAAACAAACCCCTTAAGTTTAATTCTCCAACCTACTCGTTAAGCCGTGACAACAAGCGTCAATCTTTGTGGAATGCACTGGAGGAACAAATTGCGGCCATTGGGAGAAGCATGGTCAAGAACCCATATTGATATTAATATAAAAAGCATCTGTGCAATTCGCTCGTGGGAATAGATATATAACATTGATCTGTGGGGTAAACCGCTGGATAAGAGAGATTCGATTTTCCCTCCCTTTTTCGGTACTACTTACGAGAATAAATATCATACGGTAAAACACGCACAATTCCCTTCGTAAGTACACGTCCGGTCTGCCTGAGGCAAGAGGTACTAGCCTAGTAACTCTATGCATTTCCTACACGGAAAAAATTATACACGATCAGCCGCGTCCCCTTATTTTTTTTTTCTCTGTTTAGTATTTTTATTTTTGACCGTCCTAATGCGGCAAAGGAAAAAAAAAAAGCAAGTAACAGAGTGCTAGGAGAGAACGTGTCGGGTGCATGAGGCCACGACCTCTGGGGGCCATTTAATTTCTAGTAAACTAATTGAAGCGCGATCGGGTGAGCAAATTGGACGCTGATTTGCGACCACACAGCTGCTAAAACTCTTAGCTGTAACGCCATCCTAGGTGGATGGACTAAAACCACGGATGTTCGGAGAAACATCCTGGAGACAGTTAGTCATGACCACTAACAACTGCCTAGTACAGCTACAATGCCAATCCAAACAGCTCAGGCTGTCCGTTGCTCTGTTAGCGCACACACTTACCGGAGTAAACAGCGTTCCTTCAGAACCAGGCGGTCCTCGAAGCATTGACATTGGCTTTCTTTACCCCCTAAAGAAAGAATTCGTACTAGCGACGGAGTTCCCAATATTTGGTCAACCATATGCCGAGCTTGATGTCATTGAAGCATGTCATCCCTGACCAGTGGAACTAATCAATAGATCATTGATTGAGATAGGTATAGCGGACGCATGATGATCCTCAGATTTTCGTCACCTACTTTGAGTCATCGATCTTATGATTCATCTTTATTTCAGGCAAAACAACAACAGCCTCCAAATCCTTCGGGGGGGAGAAAAAGAAAGACGAAAAGAAAAATCCTAATCTGTTCTTGGATCGCCGTGGTAATTCTCACAACCGTGGGAGATTCCCGCTATGACTTCCGTGGATCAAGGAGTTCTGTTCCACCAACCTAATCGATAGCCCACATTGTGTACGAGCAAATTGCGAACTGACCATTCTCACGTCTCGTAGTTGCAGCCTTCTACGCTTCTGGTTGTGTACCATGGATACTAGATAGTTAGCCTAGCAGTTGAGCTAACTCCGAGGCAACCGATGGAACTGCTCCTGTGTAGGATGTACTAGTGTATGTATGTGATGTCAGGCATCTCACTAGCAACTAATCACACGTCATCTTTATATCGTCGAAAAAAGAGATTCGCAAGCCATCCACAAGGGTATCATGTAGGCATCATGTACGGAGCAGTATAATGGTTTATACATACATGGCGGCAGGGTATCAAACGGCAGAAGAGGCAAAAAAGAAAAAGTAGCCAGATAGGCGAAAACAAAGAAAAACGTGGCTCTATTGGACGTGCCTGGTTAGCGGTCAGTGAGGCTAATGTACACTCAAAAATCTCCAAATTAGGATTCGGCCTACTCATGCAGCGCAAAACGCATTACTAACCATTACTACATAAGCATTAATCCTCTTGGACGCAGGGATCCGAGGCAGTATTTTCTGGTTGAGAGTCAAATGCTGTTTATCTCTAGAGACATACGGAGTACAACATACTTAAATATATGAATATTATACCTTTACGTTTCACGCATATGATACCTTTTCAAGGAGGCCAACCCATGGAACGATATATACAAAGTATGTACAAACCGATGTGCATAAATCCCATACCGAATACCACAGTAATACATACAAAGCGGCTACTTACTGACCTACGAAATTAGCTTTCTGGTACAATACAATTCTTGGCTGCCTTGGAGTGAGCCGAGAGCTGGCAACGACCCGTAGAGTCCTTGATAATAAGAGGGAAATTCTCGCTTCCTACAAATTCCTATACGCTATTTAAACTCCCAAGGTTTCCAACGTGTTGGAATCGCGACGCGAGGGGACCCATAGAAGCTTCAATAAAAGCGCCACGAGACTTTGTTTTGACACTCGGATCGCTCTTGCTGATGCGTTCTCTTTGTGTTGTCTCTCTTCATGACATTGTCGGTGTAGACATCACATATGGCTCACCTGTTAGAGATTTTGCTACAGAACCGATGGGAACAGTGATCTCGGTTCGGTTGAGCCGATATGCATGAGGACAATCGGTGACCCACTTTTTTGATTAATTTTTTGGTATTTCTTTTTCCCTTTTCAACAGATCGGACCATACATATTTAGGCATTATTGTTATCAGGTGGGCATTCGGCTATTTCGCAATAGGCCACCGTCATTTTCTTGCTCTGTGGTTGGTATTGTTCCGGAGACCCGACTGATGTACTGCACTACATAAACCATACTCGGTTTCCTCTCTCTCAAATATTTGTATGAAAGGGAAAATAAGAAAGTAATTTAGACAAGAATAAAAATTAGCTTAAGTAAGTAGTCGCTCGCGCAGATCAGCGTAAGGAGTTCCCGCGTGATCGACACCACAAGCCAGCATTTGATTCGACTCGGGGCCTTTCCCTCGCCAACCGTGTCACTCAACTTGACGGCGGCGGGTGCATATCATGGACCCTCCGTCCATCGAGGTTCAGATTTCATTCGACCGTCTGCACCTCATTTCCCCACAATCTGCCGTTCGCGCAAGAAAGAGAAAACTCTTATCAAGATGGCGGAAGTTCCATTTAACCAAATGAGGCAGTCACTGTTCCGCTTTGTTGGGATTTTCCCAACTGACGCGGCACAGTGGTCGTAGTGGGTGTTTCATCTACAATCTTATCTGTGGGAGAAGGAGTGAGGGGTATTGTACAGGACCTGCTGCTGAAGCATGGATCCCTATCTGATCCAAGGAACTCGACATTCCTGCGAGTCAGACTGTCATCTACTTTAAAACCTCGTGACCCGGGAGATTGTCTGTATGGAATGTTCCTTGAACTCCGTATCGAGGCAATCTCTCTAAACTGTTCCACAGTCACTCTCCAGCTGCCTTGGATGGTGGGGAATGGACATTCCTACAGAATCCGAACGCGATAAGTTCTGTGGAGTAGTAGCACTGTGGGTGCTGGTCTCGAGACTACGGCGTCTGTGAGAAGTATGGAGAAAGCATCATACGGTGCGGAGTCACACCGAATTTCAACTACAGGCGATGTACCATGGCTCCATTGATTTGCCGGAGTTATATGGAGAACAAACTTGAGAATGGAGACAAGTGGATATGGAATGGTAATGCATAATCTACTAGGAACGGAAGGGCCCCTTCAAACGGGGATAGGGATCCTCATTTTCAAATTGGCAGGAGCGCCGTTTCATTCCCTTTATCGTAATAGAGCGACCAGGTTTCATTGTTGATGGAGTATTCTCCATATTATTTGATATCGTCTACGGAGATTTTCTATTCCAACGCCTTCAGAGGTGGCAAAGAGTTTAAATAAACCCCGAGCTTCTCTTCTTCCTTTGTTTTCTTTTTTTTTTCTTTCTCTTTTTGTCTTTTGATTTTTTTTATCGCATTCCCAGCCCTCTCTACTCCATATGAGGGGTTAATGTCGACCTCTGAAATACGTATGTCAAGGGAAAATAAAAGTAAACAAACTTTTTTACCCTCGGAGTGGTTTTAGCTTGCCCAATGCGGCGGTGCAATTCAACTACTTAATAAGCGGCTCCTGTTATGACAAATGCCTCGACCCCTCTGGCCTCGACTTGCTTCACATACCAAATGCAGGGTTGGAATGATGACAATCCGGGGCTCCAACATGACAACTCCTACGTGGCCAAAGTAAAACGGTGCATGATTGGAAGAGTAAGCGCACGTTCCTCTTGATAATTTATTCAGGAACCCTGAATGCTGTCAGAGTGACATGTGTAAAAAGAGGATAGTCCATATCCATGTCTGCACCAGTCCCTTCCTGGTATGAGCGACGCGGTTTCAGGGGCGGCGTTAAGGACGGGGGTCTCAACGAGGGATGATCATAACTAATCCTGGTCGACCTACGAACAAAGGGTCGCTTCGTTACAAGGTATATCTGGGGAATAACCGAAGATGTGGAGTACAGACTAGCCAGTGGGAAAAACGACTTCCAAGTTCCTACACAGTATAATGATCATCCCATATCGAACAACGGTCGGCCAAATCCAGAAATAGTCGACGTTGGATGATTAGCGTGCTCGCACTCGTAAGCGATATCAAAAGGTTCATATCGTGTGTGTGCAAGTTCCGCTTAACTAATTATGCAATCTGTGACCACAGAAACCATACATACTAGTACTTATCTCGCTGTATGTGCATACACTTTTCTCTTAACAACCTATCAGTAGTAGTATTGTGAAAGGTACCTGACCTTTGGGAGCCACGAACCCAGAAAAGTCAATTCCCGTCTGCCAGGAGCTTGCCTGTGTATTCAGGCACAATGGACGGTTTCCCCGCATCTGCTCACATGATTATGGTTATTAGAGGCACTACTCGAGTAGTACCTAAAGTAACAGTAGCACTAGTTACAACAGTTCAATTTGCACAGTCTCGGATGCCACGAAACTTGGCACATAATTGTCCATATTGCGATAGTCAACGTACAGCTGCATGTGCAGTCAAACACCTGCGGCCCCCATCCGGTACTCCCGCCGTTTTTATATATCTCCGGTTGCATATTGTCAAGCTTACGGGACAGTTCACTATGCATTGCAGATACTTCAACATGAAACGTCAGTACGACTTATGTTGACCAAGGAGTTCTCCCACGCTGACGAATCGATGGGAATCCCCGTGCCCGTAGAAGTATTTACTACTCTAGTCACACAGCGCCCTCGTCCGCATGCAGAGCTTATCCGCTTCCCACAACCCAAGAATCATATGATCATTCCATCGGAACGTATGGTTCCACTACGACTACTAAGTATTGAATAGTTTAGTTCTTTCACCTTCCTTTTCTTTCTTTCTTTTTTTCTATCTTCTTTGCCGGCATTGCCATTTCCGTACCATTGGTGTAAAGCCAGCGAGATGGTCATGTTAGCCACGATTAGCGGAATCTGCATGTCGCTTGAATGGGTAGTCACTAAGCGGGGCTTCGGCCGGTGAGGAAGACACACTCTTTGATATTCTGACATAGCCCTGGCTGACTGAGATCCACCAAAGCTTTCCTTCGTTTTCTTACTTTTTTTTCTTTTTTTTTTCTCTCATCGTATGTAAAGTACTCCGTACACAGAAGGCATTCATACTAGATGGTCAGTGCCAACATAAACTACACCTCAGTTTTACGGGTAGCACCGCCCTTAGACGTCTAGGCGAAACTAAACCAAAAAACAAGAACACTGCCGGCTAAACTTTGATCACCGCAAGTTGTATGAAGATTGACTGAATATTCCTTGGAAGTAACCTTCCCTGTCATGACCCACCCATGTGACCCGCAGCAGACTGTTATGTGTGCCTCGGAGATAACTTTTAGTTGCTGATGGGTTAGCGCTATCAATGTACATGATGCATCGCTACTCCGGGTGGACGCTAGTGACAAGGTACCAGATATGTAGGTCGAACGAAGTAGAAAATTCCCTTTACTCTTATCTTGCTCGATGTTATGTCTGGACAATACGTAAAGCTCGCTCTTTGCAGTACTGTATAATACCTTACATTCGGTGTGTTCAGTGAGGTTTAAGACATGCAGTGGATACCTCTCATTCTGTCAACGTCTGGATGTCAGCTTGTTCGAGACTGGGATCGGGAATGGACTGTCTTACATTCCTCTGCATACTTGCGAAGTCATATCTAGTCAATCGCGAATATTAATACCGGTAGTAATAATGTATAGCAAGACTGGTTCACTCTGGAACATTCGAGAAGAAGAGTATACAATGCCCGATACAATATCTATCTACTCGCATCTCCTGGGACAAAAAAAGCGGTAAAATCGAACGGAGTTCCGGTTCTACTTCTAAGTTCTAACAGTGGAAACTGACTCAACTCGTGATATTTATAGATCTAGTGGGCCACCATCACAAAAGTTGGCCCATTGCGCGCTCGCTCCTTGCATCGCGGTTGGTCGAATCGTGTCCCTACACTTGCGCTGATGGAGACCCTGTGAGGTGTCTGTATCGGCTTTTATTTATTGTCAGCCGTTGTGCGTGTACTAAGGTTCGTTCCTTGGTACGGATGGTACATTGATTGGTAGATAGGGTTGGGTGCGAGGTGGGATGTCTCACTATTCGACGCCCTACCGCGGAACTAGTAAGAGGATCGTATTTCTTAGACTCGGGACATAGATATACTTATATGATAGGAATAGTCCAGGGTATCCGATCGGTAGTATGTGTATACTGATTTAGAACATATAGTTGTATGAATCAAACACTACGTACTACCTGATGGATCTGGACTATAAAAGACGAATGCACCACATTATCAGCAAATATATTGGATCCTGAGCTACAGGCTTAGATTAATATTTTCTCTTTGGCGTTAGTCCTCAGTGTACCTCTATACAACTTTGATTGCCCAATCATTAGAGATAATATTGAACTATGCATACCTTGACGATGCAAAAATGGGTGAATATAAACATTATAGTTAAGGTGGCACACTGGTCTCCCATATGTACTCTAGAAGCTGTTTCTCAGTGGATAAAGGACCTTGCCTTAGGCCTCCAGCGAAGTTCGTCCTGTTCCTACAGTTGGCCCTAACAGCAGATATAAGGCCTCCTGTGGCAGAGGCATATATGGACCTCACATTACGACAATATCCGAGTGAAGAACTATACCATCCCTAAGTCAAGTCAGTATAAATATCTATACTGCTACATCTCATAGATTGCTTGTGGCTCTCAATCAAAGAGCGTCAGACCAAATTCACTCTGCTAAACACATCCAAACAAGCCCTGCCTAACATGACACTGATGCTATATTCACTGCTTTCATTCACCAAGCATATATACAAAACAACAACTTACACTTACATAGATATCCAGTAACACAAACAAACATGGCCTCTCGCACCTTTCGAGACCATGTAGCCACCACACTCATCTCCAAATGCCTCCACCCATCATCACATCTTCCAATTGCACAGCGTCCCTGGAAGTAGCCAGGCCCGGCACAAGCTCACCCCCAGTACCCATACAGCAACATAACGCATAACCTCCCCACCGACTCACAATGTGTCAAATGGTCGTGTTCTGGCACGCCTGTACCCACCTCATAGTCTCCTACATGACCTGCGCATTCGAAGAGGCCAGGAACCACAAAGAACAGACCGCAACCACGGCGCTCATAGACGCCGACTGCTGGATATGCCAACAGCACCAGAAACACCCAGCCTGGGGCGCATCCGGGACAATGCAGCGTCTGCTCATGACCGTCCAGAACATGGAATACATTCTCGGGGTCTCGGCAGATGAAGACGGCTTCTTGGATATGGTGGCCCGGTTTTACGCGCGAGGCGACCACAAGCGCTGGATGCAGCCCGGCGTCGCGAAGGCAAAGTACACCAAGGACGACCCGTATATCCGGGGCTTGGAGGTCCAGTCGTACCTTTGTACCCGGGGGCAACGGGATTTTCACATGAACCCGGGCTATGCGTTTGACATTCTATTTGCGCTGATGAAGCATTGGGATCGCGCGGACTACTCGGATCTCAATTGGTCCATGACGGGTTATCGGCCGCCTAGTGATTTCTTCTATGTGTCGTCTAGTATGATTGGCATGTTGTCTGATGGCTGTGGGGTGGAGCACCGACAGAGGACGGGGGTTGCACATGTGGCTCGGCGATCTCGCTGCTTGTCGAATGGTAGTAGTGTAGTAATGCCGACACAGTCTACGATGGCATCGTTTGGGGTTGGAGATTCGGCAGGCCATCTGAGGACCGGGTCGTACTCGCAGGGCCTCCCAACTCCGTCGTCGCTGGACGCTCAGACTAACTCGCTTCATAATGATAATGGTAATCCTGGTTCAATACTTCCACAGCGTCCGTACGAGACGCTCACTGGGCCACCCGTCGCAATGAATCATTACGCTCAGCATATCCTCCGTCCCTTGTCCCCACTCGGAGAGCCTGGACCTTCAATGGAGAATCGCCCCCAGGCACTGGACGAGAGAGCAGGTCATCATGCACGCACAACCGGTCTCTTCCATCCAATCTTCTCAGCCGAATATGACGGGGACATCTGCACAGATGCGGCCTCGCAAGAGCTAGACCTCCATCACCTCACCACCTACAATAACACCCTGCTGACGGAGAATACGCCATACCTGCACACCACACCCCCTACCCAGATCTACACCGACCCTTCGTCCTTCTCCCTGTCAAACGAACCCACCAGGCACTCATTCAACAAGCCTCACAATCCACCAGAAGACAACCCACACCTCGACATCCTCCTCTTCCCCTCCCCAACGCTGGAAACCGCCATCCCATTCCCCCAAAGCCAAGTCGCCACCATCGACCCCAGCATGCTGGACCTGGACGACCCCGAGCAATTACATCTCCCCAGCGACGTAGCCTACAGCCTCGACAAAGGCAAACAACCTATCAGAGATATCTCGCAACTGGGTCCCCGTGTTCCTGGTGGCGGCGGCTTTATCTTCCCGGACAATATGGATATGAGCCAGAACTAAGGCTGAGAGAGGGCTGTCTTGGTCTAGACCTCGGCCTTGTCTTCCCCCCCCCCACCCCACCTCTCTTACTCTTCTTTTCTATTTATGGGCTTGATCTTGTCTTTGAAGAATTGCCGAGTGGCGACGCATGTACATCAGTGTTTTACATCCACATGAAAGTGGCTTCTCTTGGCGTTTATGCAGGTGCAGGGGGGCGATATTGACGTGTACATCGTGGATCTGGACTTTGCATATTCACATGCGGTTAGGGTTGTGATATCATTGCGGAGGGCTGTTGTTTGTGGAGTTAGTAGTTTTCTTTCTTTTTTTTGCCTTGTTTCTTTGTTTGCGGGGTTGGGGATTCGTACTCGGAGTATGAGCATTGCATTACTTCGACTGGCTGTACATTAGGAGTTTTAATGGTAATTATTGGGGTAATGGTTTTATGGTGAGAGTGCAATTTCTTCTTTTTCTATTTTCTATTTTCTAGTCTTTTTAGTCTTTTTAGTCTTCTTAGTTGGTATATCTCTGTGGTTCGAATCGTTCTGTAGATCCCTCGCGCTTTAAATAGGACGTGATATGTAGTCACATGGTGTAGGCATAGTTAGCAGATCTAACAGATGTCTGAGTCATATTAACGGATTCTTAGCTAGACCTTCGAAGACCATAGACTTCTTGTTTTTAGCACCCATCACGCCAGGAACATGACTATTATCCTGAGCTTCATAAACTATCACAAATCCATCTGATCTTACTCAGACGACAGACGGTCAATCCGCAACGCCCGCCAATGACTGTCCTGACTACGCAGCGGGTCAGCCGGGTACCACCGGTAATGTGGCACTTTACCCTATCATGGCCTCCTTGATGACGCACGATTCTTTTACGATAACATCCCGGGCAAGAAGGCAGCCCGATCGCAGCTGTGCCGCACTGGACAATCCAGCGGGATATGTGATCTTCGGGCTGTGCGGAGCATGACATCACGCGGCTGGGTCCTTCAACGAATTTGAGCTTAGAACGGCGAAAAGAGATGGGCAAGGGAAGAAATGATTGTGTGAACCTAGGATAGCATTCGGGATATAGTGAGATTGGCCTTCTCAGCAGTCGCCGACTGGGAGCCGACGCCTGAAGTCGTACAGACGAGATACAATCTCGAGTGTCGAAGTTCCTTTGGGAGAGGTTTCAACGTGGAATGTGCTAGTACCGGCTTTGGAGGTGCACACGGCCTTAAGGTCGATCTATTCCTCAAGGGCGTCGCCGTCAAGGCTGCCGTTTTCTGCCTGTCCACACTTTTCCGATATGGATATTTCCCTCGATTGAAGCTCTGGTTTAGACCCTGTCTGTCAGTCTAACTTGACTCCCGCCAGACAGTATTTTTACTAGCATTTTCAAATCTTTCAAGGCAAGCCTTTATTTAAACCAATAGGCGTGGATATGTGCGTCTCTGTAGCCCAACATCATCTACGCCTGCGCACCATTCTTAACGAGACGAGTGGCGGACGAGGAAAGCCTTTCTCGTTTCTTCATATATTCATAGGCATGGAGAAATCAGATTTAGAAGACCAAACCGAAGAGAGCCGGTTCATCCAAGTGGTGGGATACTGCAGGTGCTCCGTACTGCCCAAGAGGAGTAGTGCTGAAACCCGTCGCATCATCCTTGACACTCACTTCTGTCCCTGACTTAATAATATACAGCCCACCCCGACGATCATTTGTTCGCCGGCCATTGACGGCCCGTGGGCCGTTATTGTGCCAACCGTGCTCGTTGAAAAAAGTGCCGGACGCGCTCTGGGTAACTACTCCTGCCTCAATTTGATCGTAAGGAAGAAGTAAGACTTGAACATGGTCAAAGTCGGGAAGACGAAGTGATTCAACCGATACAATTGGTCATGTTAAACGGGGCTTGGAAGCCTGTCGATGATGAACAGGCGTGGAGTATCGCATGATGGCAACTATAGGCCTTGCAGTGAGATGCCGATGGGGTTTCCTGTTCGTGATTATACGGAGCAATCAGCAATTGGCGGCATCATAATCGAAGCGAGGTCAAGAGGGAGGAAAAGCGAACACTTCAACACGGATGGTGCTTGTATGAATGTCGGACATTAAATACAGATACACCATGGCGCATAGTAACAATGATCTCGATCCAACAAGAGGTATCACGTGGCGATAGCGATAATGACTCAGCAATGCTATGTATAGCTGCAGACAAACCATGCAAACGGCTCCCTCGGCGGATGCCGTAAGGGTAAACACCCGCGGTAAACAGGGGAAGTTATCACCAGCCACATGTTTCTCGGGTGGTCCGAGGCCTTGCCCCAGCCATGCGGGTGCTCCTCCTTTCCTGCCCTTCATTTGTTCTTTCCAGCCCACACCCCATCTTCTAGAACAGGCTTGCGATGTGATTTAAATTATCGCAATCAACCTGTTTTTATGCGCCAGTCCTAATTGACCTCAGCGACTACAATGTCTTTCCCCCAGGATGCTCGTCGTCGGCGGGTTGGAGCGGGTACCGGCTTCAGCTCGTCGGGCAGGCAAACAACCCTGGGATACTGGGTACCTTTGGCATTGACAGTAGGTGTCGCAGCAGCTGGTGTTGCAGCCTGGATCTGGAGTGAACGCGCTGAAGAAGAAGAAAACGACCGCAATTACCCTCGAGGTGACGATGACTTCCCCGCGCCAGGCCCCAGCGGGGGCGAGCTTCCTCCCGGATACGACGGAGACTATGCCAGGTCCACGGCGACGGATATTCATGACACAGACGATGTTAGCATGGTAGCTCGTATGCAGGGAGCCTTGCGACGCACTCCTAGCCCTCAGCAGATTTTCGATGGTGCCAGCAAGCGAGTCGCAGCGGGTGTGGCTGCTGCGGGCGCGTTTGTAGGCGGCGCTCTGACATCGATCCGAGAAGAAGACAGGGGCGACTTCGAAGATCATTCCAGATGGTCTGAAGAGGTAGAATCGAGAGCCCGCAGGGATCTACCAGATCCCGCTGCACCGACCGTGAGCGGAACGCCTTCTGGCTCAGGAGTTGCTGCTGCCACGTCTTCTGGCGCGAACAAGAAGAAAACGGTAGCTATCGTGGTTTCATCGGACACATCGCGCTTAGACCCAGAAGAGTACACTTCTGATCACGCTGTAAGTGATAATGTTCATTTCGCATAGTTCCACTATACTGATACTGCAGCAGTCTATCCTTTCCCATCTTCCAGAACATATCGACCCCGATACTACTCGAGTCTTTGTTATGATCTACGCCCCGGGTTTGAAGCACGCTCCGAACCAGGGTAACGGATCCCACCCTACCATGTCCGTCACCTCGTCCTATTCAAACATCGCTCCTGAAGAAGTCCTATCCCCCGGTGAGCCACCAAGTGGCGACCTGACCACATCGGACTCTCGCCAGGATGACCAGACACCGCTCTTCAAAACGCTGTATACTCAGGCGCAAGCAATTGCTGAGAAAGAGAGCATGATTATGCCTTTCAGCACCTCCACAGGCTTTGTGCATCTCGTGCGACACATTTCTCCTGACATTGTTTACGTCCAAGAGTCCCTGACTGGAAAGGATGGCGAACCGGTACAGCATATCACCCGGTGGGTCCGACAGGTAGTGATTGTCATCGGCGAGCGAGGAGGCCTCGTCGACAGTGAAGATGAATCTGCCTTGGGCGACAGTGGTGAGAAGTGGTGGCAAAAGGATGGCACGACTGGCATCGGCAAGCGCATTGATGTCGTTGACGTGCTCCGTACGGGAGACGATTGGCGCCGAAGAGTGTCTGGCTTGGACTAGATGTCAAGTCCATTTCTTGGGTGGCTGTGTCGATATGTTTATTTCACTTGTTCATATGTGTCATTTCCCTTTCATCACCCTTACGACCTGCTTTGATTCCCCTGAGTTTTACGACCTATGTTTTCTACTTTGGTAGTGTGTCTGCTGTGCATATAGTCTAGCTATGAGAAGGATATGCTTGGAGGATACCAATACCACGGCCCCGTGTTTCTTGTTCTTCTTTGTACCGGGCACACAAATAATAAGGCCAAAAGCGCCTTTGTAAGCCAATCTCATTGTGAAACCGTAGACTTACAAACACGAACAACACATAGGGTGAGATTCGATGTATGAGGAGAGCAATGGCCCTAACCCGATGCAGTGGTCCGCAGTCACATGATCCCGACCTCCTTCACGTCGCCCGCGGCTTGGCATCACCAAACTCCCTCTGCAGCACCATCGCCGTCACCCGATCAGCCTCTCCGAACCTCCCCTGCCTTCTTTGCAGGTGTTTGTTCGATGGACACTAGTATTCCTCAGTTCTAGCGGCTCCGGGCTCCGTCCAAAGTTCCGCCTCGACTCCGGTCTGTACGTTATCGTCCCGTCCCGTCCTCCGCTCCCCACATGTCTCGCGCTCCGGTTATATCATCTTCGGAGCACGGTTTCCCTCTGTCATCTTCGGATTCATATCCCGAGAAGTCGCGCCCGTAAGCCGCTTGCTGTAATCGCGTCGCATGCCCGTCGCCGACAATATGGCAACGGCGATCTCCAAACCAACCTCCCACCCGCCCAAGATGAAGCGGCCGCCCCCGCCTTTTGTTCAAACCGGGGTCAATGGGGTAAAGCCTCAGCAGTCCTCCTCGTCCCCACAACCGTCCTCCAAGCGCCTTCCGGGCTCCAATCCACCAGGTCCCGCGGGCTCGACAAGTGGTGCGGTCATAAATGGGGTCAATGGTGCGGCTGATTCGAATGGCGTCAAGGGCTCCATTAATCGGCCTAAGAAAGAAGCGCAAAAGCCAGGTGACCAAGGAATTCGGTTAGCGAAGCCATTGGCCAGGACTCTTCCCACGGACAATGAGCGCCGGCTAGGCAAGAAGTGCCCTGAGCCTTATGGTGAGTTTCTGCAAGCTCTATGTGCGGCGCTCCCTGTATACTGACAGCTGTATCCCTTCCAGTGAAAACAACGTCACATATACTGAAGAAATACGGCAAATGCCCCCCGTCTCTCATTTTACATCTTCATCCTACCCATTTCCGCTTTGAGCAACAAGACGGGAGCTTTCCATATAATTCTGAAATGAAGGTTATTATCGAACATATTCGTGCCGGGACCGTTCCCCACGATATGATAGAGGAGCTGTTGCGGGCCAACGTTCGTTTCTACGAAGGTAGGCATTAGACCGTAATATAATACTTGCGCTGCGTTTCATTAAACCGTGTTGATAGGTTGTCTCATTGTCCGCGTGGTTGATCACAAATCCGTGTCAGCCCAAGCCAGGAAGTCAACTACCCCCTCGACGAATGATAGCAATACTCCGTTCTCTATCCATAACTATAATGAACATGTTACTCCTTCGGCCTATGTACCCTACCCGAAACAGAACCAGCTGACTTCTGAGAAACCAACATCAAAGGAGGCCGAAACACAATCAGACACCAAGGCCAACGGAGAGCAACCCAGTGACTCCCAGGAACAACCCGAAAGGAGCGAATCGAGCTCTTCTCAACAGAAGCAGACGCCTCCCAAACCCCGTGTGTTTACAACTGTACTTCATCCTACTCCTCGCTCATTACAAGCAGAGTTAACTCTGCTTGCTACTACGCCTGACCCAAAGGCTGCAAGGCAGGGAGGCACGAGTTCTGCGTCACGTACTCAAGCGGCCTCGTCTGCTGCGCCTCCGTCTCCAGGTGGCTCCTCTAACCCACCTGAGCGTGGGCCTGTTGCAAAAAGACAGAAGATGCTTGTCGAACCGCAGGATCTTCCAGAATGCGAATCTAAACTAACGAGGGCTTTAGCACCACCACTCTTCTTAGAGCCTGTGCAAAGTCTGGACGCTGTTCAAGATCTACTGAAATTCATGGGGAGCCCTCTCCATAATGATCCGCCCCCATCTCCGAAACGACGGAAGCGGACAGTGGCGGAACTGGCTGCTGACGAAGCACTGGCAGCTGAGGAGGAGCGATTCATGCTTATCATGGATGAACGGCTCGAGCCAGCTACCTCTGGAGCCGCAGGAGGCCCTAAATCTGCCGTTGTTGATGATACAAGCGGCGGTGCACCGTTCGAGCCTCGTTTTTCTCGGTTCAAGACTCTGGAAAACATTCGTATGCAACACGAAGAGAAAGCGAAACGGGAGCACGAAATCAAGCTCAAGCAAGAATTGGCCAAGAGGCAGCAGCAAGAACAGGAAAGGGAAAGGCGTCGTGCCTTGGAGCAGCGGCAGGCAGAAGAGCAAGCAAAAGAGGATTCTCGGAGACAGCATCTTGCTGCTCAACAACAAGTACAGGCACAGCTTGCTGCGCAGCAGCAGGGCCGCCACGTTATGCCTCAAGCAAATGGGGTCAGCCAAGCGCCACAGTCTTCTCCAGTTGCTCGCAACCAGACGCCGCGCAATACCTCGTCACCGTTGCCTGGCAATGCCATGGGGGCACAGGGAGGTGTGCCAATGAGTATGACATCTTCTATGCAGGGCGCTGGCAGCCCTCCACGACCCCCTTCTGCGCTGCAGCATGCCCACCCCAATGTCATGGGCCACCCAATGGCTCCTTCGAGGAGCCAGCAAGGACAGAGTCGACATGGAACCCCGCAGATGACTCAAGGAACACCAGCGATGTCCCATGCTACACCAATCATGCGCAACGTTACACCAACGCAGCGAATGAGCCACGCCAGTCCCGGCCGCTCGACAGTGGCACCGACACCGGTGATGGGCCAAGCTATGATGGGAACTCCTCAAATGACAGGTGGCATGGGCCTTACACCCCAACAGCAGCAGATGCTGTTGCAGCAGAGACAACAAATGCTTGCACAACAAGGGCATCTAGGACATGGCCAGCTCACGCCGCAGCAATTTGCTCAATTGCAAGCCAACGCGCACGCACAGCAAAACATTCAATCGCATCAGCAACAGATGCTGCAGGCTCAACAGCAGAACCACCAGCAACAGCAACAGAAGATACCGAACCCTCAGATTTACCAACAGCAACTTATGCGGGCACAGTTTGCGCAAATGCAAATGGCGCAACAACAGCAGCATGGGCAAGGCCCTCAATCCCAAGGCCAGCAAGGCCAGATGCACCAGGGTGGTTCTCAAATGAATCCACAACAGCAGCAGTTGCTGATGGCAGCTGCTCAAGCAAACGGTGGCCAGCTCCCACAGAACCTCCAGGGAGCCAACATGCAGGGGGCTATGGCACAGCGATACAATCAGCTCTATCAACAACGTCTCTTGAGGTTACGACAGGAAATGGCCAGTCGCTTGATGGGGCAGTACGGTCCACCCAATCAATACCCACCATCAATCGCGCAGCAATATCATGCCGGACTTGAAAGAAATGCCAAACTTTGGGTCCAAGAAATTATTCGACGAGAACGTGAAGCTGCTCAGCAACAACGCGCTAACCAAGTTGCGGCTGTACAAGCTCAGGTCATGCAGCAGCAGCAGCAACAGAACATGATGCAGAATGGAATGGGCAGCTAATTACTCTCAGGGCCATCGATCTAATCGATGAAACGACAACTTCTCTCTTCACTTCTTTGACAACCATTTTCACTCTATATTTATTTTTCTCTTTGTCTTTAGCCCGTTGGAAGTGGATATTGAGCGGCCCTCTCCACCCACCCTCCATGGGCTCGTGATTATTATCTACTTCATTTGGAGATTGTACAGGGACCAGGATCTTGCGATAAAACAGGCCGGCGTTTCTCGATCTTGGTTTGCATGCGTGTGTTTTCTTTCTTTGGCTTGTTTTCCTCTCAATTTTTTTCGTTCTTGTGCTTGGCGATTGTAACATTGGGAAAGGGATTGATTGATCGGGGAGCAAGGAACAGACTTGATACCATTTTGTACAGGTGTCCCCTTTTGGCATGCGTTTATGTTTTTGGACGTCGTTCATTTGATTGGAGATTCATCTTCCAGTGCTATGCTCGTGTAGACATGAAATATAGCTATACCAGACTATGAAATATACTCTGTTGTTCCAATGATCGCGTCGATTTCCACACAGATATCTACTCTGCACTGCACGTTAGACTCTTTGAAGCCACAGAACAGCAGTATGATATGACCAAATTTCTCAAATAATATACAACAACCTGAATGAGTATCAACATGGTGTAAACTCTAGTCGACAATTCGTTCCATGGTCAACGTTCTCCATGATAGTCAGTCCTCTTTTTGGCCCAGTAGAGAAACCGCTATCAAACTTTCACCATGATAATTCGAGTAATCAGCCTCTCTACATCAACCTCAAGCTTCTATATTCTGACACTTAGTATAGAAAACTCGAGCGAGCAACAAAGGTCACTCAATCAATCGAACTATCTATCTAGAACCCATCGTAGTAAGACAAGTCGCCCTCTCTACAGGGTTCCATTAAAGACTCCAACAAACCAGAGATACCTTAAGCAGCAGACAAATGTGGTAGAGAGAGCCATACCACTCTCCATAAGAGGAGCTGCTGATAACTGCTAAAAAATTCGCCAACACACGGTGCAGCTGACAGACAAGGAGCATATATATATGAGCTGAAAACGGGTAACGTATGCCACGGCCCAAGCAAAAAAAAAAAAAAAAAAAAACAAAGAGAGAGATGCCGAACAGGCAGAAGTCGACCAAGTTAACTAATCTTTTGTATCCTTTGGTTAGATACTTCGAGTGGGATTGGTCCTTTGGTAATTGTTGCCACGGGTGAATGTTCAGCCAGATTTAATGAATATGGTTGTTGGGTCTGGGGCCAGCTTGGATGCGTGACTTGGTGTGTTGGACCAATTCCAGCTTGACTGCTGGTGTTTCTAAATGCATGATAGGTTATTCCTGGTGTATATTGGCTTAGTTGTTGACAAGGCTGCAAGTTGGTTTAGGGGAGTTGTGTTTGATGTGTATTCTAGGTGAGATTAGGGGCCAGAGTTGGTGTATAAGTTTTAGGACTTGGGTAAGTTAGTTATATTAGTGTGTTTGATATGTGCCTTTCTTGCTGTCTTCTGCTACATAACCTTTCTTCCTTCTATCTTTAACTATATGCGCGACTGTAGTACTTGGTAACTATTGTCGGGTACAGGAAGGACTATCCGGAGGCATCCTTTCATAGGATTATACGATATACACATTGGATTGGCAGTTATATTACGAATTTACAAGTACAGTCCCGAAAATTCAGACCAGAAAGCCGTAACTACTACCTCAGGGACCGAGTTTCCTCAGTAGGAGGGTTGCCTCTCGGATCAAGCCATGGCCAACTCAGCTGAATGAATAGCCTCGAGAACAACAAACAATGCTCACGACAACAATCGCCCTGTTGTATGTAACGTCATGCTGCATATCGTGATTAGTCCGAAACAGACCCTCAAGCCCAATAATTATCTACTACAACCTCAAGATACAACCTCTCCCAAGAAGGGAAAAAGCCACCGAACTCAAACGCACTGAGCCCTGAAAGGTTGAGGGCTCGGATCGTGATCGACGTGATCTCCACTGCATACATACGTGCAGCACGCTCAGAATAGTACAAAAGAGATTAGAAGGAAAGACAAGGTCAAACCGCCAAAGTTCAGGGTTCCTCACCGAACTCAAAAGCCCAACCCGGTCTGGGTTGGGGGAGGCAGGGGCTCGCCTCATTGGATGGGCTGAGTAGCACGGCTGCATGTATCCTGTATGCATGGATAAAACTGGAAGGAATGGGCTGGGGAAGAAACCTGTTCAACTGGGTTTGGTTCGTTGTGTGGATGATGTATGCACATGAACATTCCAGAGAGGACAACTATGGGGCTTTACTGTATTGGAATTAGGCTGGCCGGGTTGGGTAGACTTGGGACATTTAGGGGCCTTAGCGGTCTGTATCGGGGTGGTCGGGTGTGTACCTTTGCAACAAGTTGTATGCAGCATGGCACAATGTGGTCCCAGTGGTGGGATTATCGGATCACGCCTCTGTTATGGTTATGGAAGTCTTTCGGCTGGGCGATCACTGCACCTAGCCAGTCTGAACATAGCACCTCAATGCATGGATCTGAAGAAGAAGACTGTCAGGTGCTTACGGTGAAAGTTTCTTACCTAATGATTGCTTGATCTGCTGGATATTGCTGTGTATGACCTTGGTTAGTGGCCAATAGTTTGCGAGCACCGCCTTGCCGGATGGATCAATAAAGTGACGTGGTGGAGAATGAGAAAAGCACCTGATAAACGTTGCGCAAGGACAGCCAGGTACCCTCAGATACCCGATCCCCCACAGACGTTGGGTCAGATAGGCGGTCATGGTGCACGAGTGATGATAATTATTGCTAGGCTGAGCTTGGTTTCCCGCACATAGGCCAGAACCGGGAACGAGACACAACATCAATGCAATGCAATGCAACTCAAACCGTTGTTATTGATCGATGGTGTGATGGTGGCAAGATATCTGGCTTGATTGGTTTGTTTTGGAGACTGCGATAAGGGAGAAAAAGGTGGTTTTGGACGCAAGGGGGTTTCAATAAGAGGACGAACCGCCTGCATCGGATCTTCCCTTTCTGGGAACTCCATCGGTGCATGAACAAGGAAAACCTAGCGATCGATTACTATAGGCGCTTCCCTGCATAAGCTTGGACGAGACAAGCATAGGGTGAAGCACGGGGCATTGTACGGTAAGTGAGACAAGCGATGATCTTCCATCCCGGCGTAGATCCTGCTTTGAATTAATTATGGAGTCCCCTCCCTATATGGCTCGTCAAGAAATCACCAATCAAATAGTATTTGAGACAGACACTTAAGGGAAACGCGAGGGGAGATATATTGGAAACTTTCTCTCCCTTATGATTCAGGGTGGGAAATTCCCCGGATCTTCGGAGATTCAACATCGCCAACGTACCTGCAGCAATAACCACCAAGAGATCAACTTGACACGAATCAGCATACCGCGGAAGGCTCATAGACACATTGCCGGCCTAACTTGGCGACCAATGAAGAACGGGTGGGCTTTTCGCACAAAGGTTCGTAATTGTTCATCTCACAGTAACCGGCACACTTCCTGAAGCGGTAAACCGATTTAATCGTGAAGACCCAGACTTATTGAAGTTCTGTTGCAGAAATAGGTCCAAGCACCGCTTGGCCTAATGAAGCTAGCACCTAGCCCAAGATAGCATCAAGGGAGGATGCTTCGGAGATATACGAGGCACTACGATCGAACTAGAGATGTGGTCCATGAGGCCGCACTGACGATACCGTCCCCAAGTAGTACTGCCGCTACGAGTATACTCCGCTGCCAATGCTGATCAAGTCCAAGCTCAGGTGGAGGCGCTATGTGGCTCGGTAAGCACTTTGAAGCTTCGGTTGAATCTCGACAAAAACAGCTCACCTTTAGAGACCCAGGCTGAGTGGATTAACACCGTAAAGGTCATTAAACCCAATTCAACGTTTTGGTACCTGGAATTGAGCAAAATAGTCATTCTTTGTACTTACTTCACCTTCCATGACAAGGAAAGATCGGCTGTTTCAGGGCATGAGCACGGGAAATATGGGGCGTATCCTCCAATTGTGGCGGACATCAGGAACCTTGCTGGGGGTTGTTGTAATTTTGGTAAGATTTCTGTACACGCACAGAGGAATTGTAGGATGGGGAGTTCGGTTTCACGATCATGACGTGGTGTTGAAGATTGCCATGCATGGAAAATGAGATCCAGGAGCAACAGTCTAGATCTGAACAGGGGTTGGGTCGTGGGAACCGCCCCATATAATTTGCGTGAGAACCGTTGGCAATTGGTGGAGCGATCCATAATAGGATCTCGATATGTTTTGGATGCACGGAGGTCCGGGTCTATACCGTAAGAAGGGGTGCACGGAATGAGGCTGATCCCCTCCAGATCCAATATATTGATGCAACCCAGATTAAGCAAGAAGCGATCCTCCAACAGCCTTGGCAGCATCATCGGTGGGGTAAAGACGATTATCCCACCGCAGGAACAGTAAAGAGGGCCTGGGGATGCCTGAATTGTCCGGTTGACTCCTTGCGGCATACAGGCCCGTGCTGCAGGGTCAAGATACGAGAGCGAGGAAAAGAGATCCTGGTTCTTTCGACGAATGAGCTGCGGCGTATCTTTATCGTAGTCGCCTTCTGGGTTCAACAATACAAATTTAGCTTTGTATATTGTATGGAAATCATCAGAAATTAAGATCTGGTCAAGCTAGCCACTGTTGTCCGTGGAGCTCGAAAAGCTGGTACTACGTCACCGAGTAAATATAAAAAAGGAAAAGGGATAAGGAACTGGAACGAACTGTCATAATCACACAATGTCGACCGTTGAGGGCAGCGATATCCAGGAGCCTGAAGCGGTGGAGTCAATGGAGTCAAGATTCAAGATGCGGGGTTTGGTCGAAGCCCGAGAACAGGAAGTCTGTCCTGTACCTGGACCAAAAGCGTAGTATACGTGAGGGGATTAGAGTTACCGCACAAGCTTCGCACACTCTTGTGTCTAGAAGGAATAGTGAATCGATAACTTCAGAGCCACTTTCGGGGCCTGAGCAATCGATACGAAGACAGAAAGAGGCCCAAGGGTGGTAGAGTTTAACCGAAGCAGTGTTTCTGAATCGTGAAGGTTTTATTTGATCGAAATGGACGCAACGATCAGCGACTCATTCTTCATGATTGACACCTGGAGCGTCCAAGCCCTATGGAGTCGTTACTGGGAGTCAACGAATGGAAACAGACAACGACATTTTGGGATTCTTGCATGAAGCCACCGAAGGGGGATTTACCGTTCTGGAAGACTCTCGGGGTTTGACAGATCACTTGTGGCTCAGACGGACTGTGTGGCGGTCGACGGTGGCTCAGCAGCAAGTATGCACAGTTTCTCGTCCCCTTTGCGTCACTACAGCGTCTCGTAGTTATAACTCCTATTCCCTATGATCGCCATTGATTCTAGACCACGAATTGGACCGCGAAGGTCTACATATCTATTCGATGGTTGTACCTAGTACTCTCTAGTAATACCTGTCCACTCTGGAGAGTCCAATCGATATATCCATAAGCACAGACGTGAGATCCTCGCCAATCGTGGTTGATGACGGGTCCCGCCGGCTTATTGGTTCCCACATAGTAAGAAGTCTGGAGCGCAGATCTGCCCACTACGCTAACTTTTGAAGGGACTCAACGAGACGTATACCTCAGGCATTCGCTGGTGGGGATGTGGTACCCCGTTTTAGCACAGCCGATGAGGCACCAAGTGGAACGCCTACCGACAAACTCCGACCGCTGGGAGCTGTCGAACTCACTCTTGTGCCTTAAGGGGTACTGCTGTAAAGGTATTGACCCGTCATCTTTATTCTTAGTAGTACACTGGCGATGCCCACACGAGAGCTCACAAATAACTCAAATCATTCTATTCCAATTGCCCATTCACACCGATAGGAACGGACCATCCCCGCATAACCCTATGTTCACTTCTTGAGAAATGAGGAAGGCTTAAATACATGAAATATTAAGATAGATAAATGACTAACAGAGACAAAGGAAATGGAAATAAACAGGGATCGTGACAGATGTATACACACCGCACTTATCTGTAGCTGCATCGCTAAGACGGCCTGCTCGTTCCATGCATATTCGACTCGAGTGTCGAAGATCTTGTTTTGACTCTGAACGTGACATGGCGTCTGTCGATCGGTTCTTGTTGTTGCATACCTTGCCAACAAGATCCGACCGAGTGATGGAGAAAGACAACAATCTGTCTACGTAATAGCCAGCGAAACGAGAGGAGATCTTCCAGTGAGGTCACAGACCAAGCTGAAATCAATGACTTGGCCACAGCTCTGTGGTATCTGGATAGCTACACAAAATATGCTGGTACGTAAACTGGGTGAGATCATGAGGGAAATGCCCACGATGCTCGGAAAAAACTCACGCAAGTCTCCAGTGGCCGGTTGGTTATTGTGTTGGTGTACGATCTGGTCTCATCGCCTTCGGTGCACTGAGCCCAAGAAATTCAGCGACGTGCTCAGGCAGTTGACTGGTCGACTATGAGACCTCATTCTCGCGTGACGATTAGAGCCCCTCATCGTTTAAATCGAACGCCAACTGACGCGTGACAGATCAAAAACTCGGCTTCAGGAAAGGCGGTCGAATGGCTCGGTGACTCGGAGTCCACTTGGCTATGCATTGCTCAAGTCCCCAGCAATTGTGCAGCCGTTTGGGGCAAAAAAAAAAAAAGATCATTGGGTGTGATAAGAGAAACCATTTACGAGTACATGAATCAGGGCTTTCTTGGAAGATGGAACGAGGCTGGAATCCCACTCACGAAGTTCGTGACGCAGTGGGAGAGTGTAAAAACGACTGGCTCGACCCTATCATCATGAGGAATACATAGGACCCCACATTCCAGTGGAAGTGGCGGTGGTAGGCTGGGCTCCTGATTGAGAGGGAGACATCTGGCATGGGTACGTTAGCACCTCGCCCTTAGGGGGGGTGGGCTTGCGATAGGTGCGGCTGGTGGGCCCGAATGGGGAAAACAACGAGTATTGGAGAAAAAAAAAATAAAAAAAAAGCAAAAGTCAAAAGAAACTGGAAATAATTAAAACGGAAGGCATGAATCTCAGACCTGCAGAAACCAAGCAATGCCTCGGTCTTCGACTGGTCCAAATCCACTGTTAGTCTTGAGTCTTGGCGGATGATGTGCGTCTGACCACAGATGGTCAGCTTAACATCACGTCTAGTGTGTATAGCGGGTCTCCTGGCAAGAATGGGGACGGGTATCGACGGTCCCACTTGAATAATAATACCATTATCATGGAGCCTAGGCTCCAGTCCACTCTTCACAGTACGTACCAAGGTCTCAGAGGAAATCAAAGATGGAGTCCCGGGATTGGGAACGTCTGTCCCCAGACTTACAGTTTTGAGTCAGACCGACTATCAACTAACAGACTTTTACCAAGATCGTCCCCAGGAGCTTCTTACCCTGCTTCACTCTCGACCCGCCGTTCTTCCCTGACTGTCAATTCATTTTCCTCGATGGCTCCCGAGCGCGCATTCGGGAGGCTAGCGAGTACCTGCGGACCAACACGCATTGTAGATCATTGTTGACTCTGCCATCTCGATCTATTGGACTCTAACCATGGAATCATGATCGATATCCCCCGGGGTGGGGTTACCCGAAGGGAGCCACATTCATCCCAACCTCTACTCTCGCTTTGACTGAACCACCTTCGGCCGAAGGGTTTCTTCCTTAAGGGTGGCATTCATTGAGGCGAGAGGATGAATAAAGTTACCCACTGGGGTCGGTTCTGGCTTTAATTCCGATTAAGCCGTAAATCCACCTCGTCTATTCACGGACAAAACAAGTAATTAAGCATTCAAAGTAGTATTTATATATTGCCTCCTTGGTTAGACTTTACGGGATTTGGGCAACGATGTTGAACCGGTGGAACCTTTCTTAACCGCCCGAACGTTCTTCCCATACGAATCAGTAGTAAGTACGGGGTACCGAGTCGACTACCAGCAGTAGCAGGGTCCAGCCTTCGAATACCTGGTTCTTTTCTTCTTTTGATTTTTATGTGGTTTTAATTATTACCACCCATTTATTTTTATTTTTATTTGTATTTTATTTCGGTTGGACTCTATTTCCTACCCCACCCCGCTCGTTCTTACCTTTTGAATTTTCGAGGGCTACCCAATTATAGTGGTCGCGATGGTGGCGTTTAAACCCGAACACAGTCGATAATAATTGCTTAACGTTGGGGCCTGCGGTGGCGTCCAAGCCGTCCATATTTCTACTAGCACTCTTGCGTACCATAATATGCATGTCGCGTACCTGAACCGTGCACCAAATATGCCAGCATGAAGATCATGAACAAGATGAGGATGGACATGACCTCACTCTCGCGGACTAGTGGAACCCTCTCGAATATTTAGTTTTTATTTTCCATTTGAAAAAAATGTTTTTATCTTCCGTTTTCAAGATTGCTTGAAACCCTACCGTTCATCCATCGTGATTTATTAGTTGTCCCCTTACGATTCTGTATCGTCGTCAATAATGTTTCAATGTTGAGGTCGAACAACCCCCCTTCTCCACATGGAGATTTCCTGGTGGCGTTGATCATCATTCAGGGTCCCTGCGGCTAGCTGATCGTGGGCACGGAGGATACCGAATCCTTTACGACTTTTCTTAGACAAGAGTTACGAATCGACTGATTTGGATTTCCTAAGAGGGTTTCGCCAGTGTCTTACAGGTTACAGTTTAGGATTCCATACCTTATCCATAAGGTGAGCCTAAGCAGCATTAGCGTACACCGGGTGGATAATCATAGTACTCTGTGTAGGACACTAAGACCTGCACTACGACCCAGGCGAGTTAGTCCGGTGCGACGGAGCATCTTAGCGTCTACCAACGAAGTAGACACCGGGGAAGATTCCCGAGAATCTGGGTGACTTGCTATAGACCTGATGATCCCCATCAATAAGGTTGAGTTTTGCTGATGTATGCACGTATGTGTCGAAATTAATATTATTTGGTTTTACTGATGACCATTATTGTTCTATGGTCGACCCCTACGGTGGCTGCGGATCAAATAGACTCTGGACTTGGAGCATTCCAATATGGGGGGTTTGCCTCACACCCATTCGTTTCATGTACGTACTCGCGTTCGAGTTTTGCAACCCTCCTCCTTTATTGCCTTTCCTTCTGTTTCTCTCTCTGTTTTCGTATTTTTCCACAGGCGATCGTGACGATGGATGGGGAAACAAATGACTTAGTAGATTGGCCGGGTATTGATCCACCTGGTAATTCGATGGGAGTACATCTTTAGTAACCATACCTGTGTTTCACGAGGGCCCACTGGGGTCAATCGAAAGGGTTCAGTGACGATAAACTTAGGAGAATAAAAGTAGGCTTTTTGATTTTCTCCAAAGTAGATAGTCAGAACTAGAGGGAGTTCTTTTTTATTTATTTATTAGTCTCTCGTCAAGAGGATAAATTGAATAAATTAGTAAAGGACAAATAATAGAAAAATAAAAATAAAAAATTCATGAAAAAAA
>NW_015378420.1:0-33806 GCF_001204775.2 Aspergillus nomiae NRRL 13137
AGGGGTGAAAGGAGGGGTTATTAGGGCTTTAATTGATATTAGCAATCGGGTCAACATTAGAAGAGTGCCAGACTTGATCCTCGACCCCGTATACGTTTCTCACTTAGCGGTACTCTACGAAATATCTCATGATGAAACATTCACTATAGCCAGGCACTTCGCCAGACCCTCCGCGTACAACATAGCTTCATAATTTAGATCTCCCTCCTGGTACTTATCACTTGTTCTGTGGCTTGCTGGTACGCTTGGAGCATTGCCTTGATGAAGTAGTATACATACACCGTCCGTGGGGTCAGAATGTCAGTCTTGTTGCTTGTTGTAGCATATGGAGTTTTGCCCTCTAATGAAGGACATAGCCTTGTATGTGCATATCGCACCAAGAGATCGGACACCGCGTGGCTGCAGGATCCAGCTGGCAGGGCCGGTGGAATGACGAATGTAAATGGGACTCTGCTAAAAGAACTGGTTCGCATCTACTAGCGGAGCTTTAGAAAGGTCTGAGTGGTTTGGATTTGGGCTTCCAATTCATGTTGCATGGCAACTGGGTCAGCATTGAATATACTTCCAAATCCCCACCCTGTTCGGCTTGTCGAGGAATTTACCTATAGTATAGAAAAGATCCAAGATACCTGGCGCCGTGAAACATGTCGATGTCCAAAATATTAGGTAAGAACACCATCCATAAGTCATTAATGGTCGTGTTCTATAGTTGAATGTACGCTAAAATTTGATAAGAAATGAGAGTCATGCTATTGGTGCACAACAAGAGTATGAACATGTTTGGTTTGGGAGACGCACTTCTGTGCTCACCCCACGCTCAGCGCCGCTCAGTGAGCTTAAAGCGGCTCTAAGTCGGACCTAAAGCGGAAAAGTAAGGTGGAGGAATCTTGTTTGGTACGTAGTGTAAAGTCACTCCGGAGTACGTAACTCAGGTAAATGGAACACGGTTACCGCGTCTTTTTACGCGTTAAGCTCCGAAGCCGCGGACTTGCCAAGGATTTCATTAGATGTTTTGAGCAGCGAGACATTAATACCATGCGCGACAATTAACAGCTAATGGCAGCATGGTATTCTGGCCTCTAATGCTTGTTTACTAGTTCTATCTCGAATGCTTTTTACGAAAACCTATCGCCGAGAGCTTCCTTTGCCACCTCTTCCTTCGCCGCTGATTCATTACTCCATCTCGCCTATCTCGTTGAATTTTTTTTCTTCCTGGAGTACCAAACAATAAGCACCTGTATTGAAGCCTATGTGGCTTCGAAAAATACCCGGGCAGTAAACGATGCCTTTATCTTCTCAAGCGTCATCTTCTCCAAGTTTGAAGCGAAAACAACCGACCATCTCGAGCTTTTTCACAAAGAAGCCACAACTCTCGCAGGAAAGCACCTTGAATGATGCACTGGAAAAATATGAACGAGGTCAAGAAGGGGAAGAGGCTACAAAAAAGGAAGAAGCCTTAAAGGAAAATTGCAGTACTCGGTTAAACAATGTTGATGATGAGGACGATGTAGTTGCTCCGGCGCCAAAGCGAGCGAGAACAAACGGGTCCTATTCACAAAACACCACCGAATCTCCAAAAGAAACCCACATTGAGCGTCCTAGGTTATCGGACAGTAGCCAAAAAACGGAGCTCTCCAAGTTCGCCAGCTCGCCAGCTACGGAGGGAGAAACGAAAGAACGGACAAAAGAAAGAGAGAAGCTGCACCAGAAGTTTGTACGGAGATTAGGTGGACCGGACTGTCTCATCGGAATTGGCAGAAGTACGGCCCATGAAGCTGTCCCCGGGGAAGTTGGCGAGGGCGACGAGGATGACGAAACCTCTCCGCCCCCTGCAGCTAAAGGGAAAGCCGCGACCAAGAAAGGCGGGCACAAGCTTACTCCTATGGAGAAGCAGATTATCGATATCAAGCGGAAACATATGGATACGGTTTTGGTAGTAGAGGTGGGATACAAGTTCCGGTTTTTTGGCGAGGATGCTAGAACAGCTGCGAAGGAGCTGAATATTGTCTGTATTCCTGGAAAATTCAGGTTCGATGAACGTAAGTATCGGTTTCAATTCACGCCCTACCTCGTTCTCCTCGCCTTTACTCAAAGTGTTTTAGATCCTTCGGAGGCCCATCTTGACCGCTTTGCATCGGCAAGTATACCAGTGCATAGATTGCATGTTCACGTTAAGCGTCTCGTTTCGGCCGGACACAAAGTCGGAGTTGTCCGACAAATGGAAACCGCTGCCCTTAAAGCTGCTGGCGATAATCGCAATGCGCCCTTTGGACGCAAACTCACCAATTTATACACAAAGGGTACGTATATTGATGATATGGAGGGCCTGGAAGGATCTACAGCGTCTATATCAGCCGCTGGTACTTCAATGGCAACGGGGTATATGCTTTGTATTACAGAGACAAACGCAAAAGGCTGGGGAAATGACGAAAAGGTGAATGTTGGCATTGTTGCTGTTCAGCCAGCAACAGGTGACATAGTGTATGACGAGTTTGAAGACGGATTCATGAGAAGCGAGATCGAAACTAGACTCCTTCATCTGGCCCCTTGTGAGGTTCTTATAGTTGGTGATTTGTCAAGAGCCACGGAAAAGCTTGTTCAACACCTGTCTGGGAACAAGACTAATGCTTTTGGTGACGAGATTCGCGTTGAGAAGTTCCCTAAAGCTAAAACGGCGGCGGCCGAGTCACATAGCCATGTCTCGAGCTTTTACGCGGAGAGGATGAAGAATGCGAACGCCACAGATGATGCGCAGGCGAGCAGCCTGCTTCAGAGGGTGCTCAATCTAAGCGAACAGGTCACCATCTGCTTATCTTCCATGATTAAACATATGTCAGAGTATGGCTTGGAGCACGTTTTCCAGCTTACAAAGTATTTCCAACACTTTTCGTCTCGATCACACATGCTTCTCAACGCAAATACTTTGAACAGTCTTGAAATATATCATAACCAGACAGATCACTCCACCAAAGGCAGTCTTTTCTGGACGTTGGATCGAACACAGACCCGTTTTGGGCAAAGAATGCTACGTAAATGGGTGGGACGTCCTTTGCTAGATAAATCTAGCCTTGAAGAAAGAGTGGACGCTGTTGAGGAACTGAAGAACTCAGAAAGGGTCGCTCTCGTAGAACAGCTGAAGGGTCTGCTTGGTAGAATCAAGACTGATCTGGAAAAGTCCTTGATCAGGGTTTACTACGGAAAGGTAATCCATGATGAACCATTTCCGCGATAACTAATGCTAAACAACCTACAGTGCACCCGGCCCGAGCTTCTCACTCTCCTCCAAACTTTACAGATGATTGCGCAGGAATTTGCTGGTGTTCAGTCTCCTGCCGATACTGGATTCTCGTCGCCTCTCATAAGCAAAGCAGTAGCATCTCTTCCAACAATCCTAGAAGATGTCGTGCACTTTCTGGACAAAATAAACATGCATGCAGCGAAGAATGACGACAAATATGAGTTCTTCAGAGAATCAGAGGAGACAGATGAGATTACTGAACACAAGCTTGGAATTGGTGCTGTGGAACACGATCTTGAAGAACATCGCTCCACAGCTGGTGAGTGTCTTGGGAAAAAGAAAGTAGAATACGTCACAGTTGCGGGTATTGAATACCTGATTGCGGTTGAAAACAAGTCACCGTCCATCAAAAAAGTGCCAGCATCGTGGGTAAAAATATCTGGTACCAAAGCAGTTTCAAGATTTCATACCCCGGAAGTTATCAGGCTTCTACGACAGCGGGATCAGCATAAGGAGGCTTTAGCGGCGGGTTGTGATAAGGCGTACGCAAGCTTCCTGGGTGAGATATCCGCCAGTTACCAATCTTTCCGCGATAGTGTACAGTTCCTTGCGACGCTCGACTGCCTAATTTCTCTTGCGACTATCGCTAATCAGCCTGGCTACGTGAAACCCGAATACACGGACCGCACATGCATTCATGTTGACCAAGGGCGTCATCCAATGGTTGAACAACTTTTGTTGGACAGCTATGTCCCCAATGATATTGATTTGGACAGCGACAAGACCCGTGCTCTTCTTGTTACAGGCCCTAACATGGGCGGGAAGTCTAGCTATGTTCGACAAGTGGCACTCATAGCCATTATGGGACAGATTGGTTCCTACGTGCCTGCACAGTCAGCGAAGCTTGGTATGCTAGATGCTGTGTTTACCCGCATGGGAGCTTTTGACAACATGCTGGCTGGTGAATCCACATTCATGGTCGAGCTTTCGGAAACAGCAGATATCCTAAAACAAGCGACGCCTCGCTCACTTGTCATTCTGGATGAACTGGGTCGAGGCACGTCTACGCATGATGGTGTTGCAATTGCGCAAGCGGTTCTCGATTATATGATTCGGTCAATCCAAAGTCTCACGCTTTTCATTACCCACTATCAACACCTTTCCTCAATGATACACTCCTTCCCTGACCATGAACTTCGGAACGTACACATGCGCTTTACCGAGTCGGGGTTGACCGAAGAAGAGATCACGTTCCTTTACGAGGTGGGAGAGGGCGTAGCGCATCGCAGTTACGGATTAAACGTAGCGCGTCTAGCAAACTTACCAGCACCTCTAATCGAGCTGGCTAAACAGAAGAGTGCCGAACTAGAACAGAAAATACGCCGCCGGAGACTAGCTGGACTTGTGAGGACGGTTGGAGATGTCTTATCTGATCCTGCAAAAGCCAACGAGACTTTGATTGAACAACTCATCAGCAGCGCGGAGCAGTTATAACTGGATACGGTGGACCAAGTAAGGCCTATCATGATCATGTCGCGATACCTGGTATTTTGAAGCATGTTAGCGTTGTTGCAGTAGAGACCACTATATGTATAATAGGAAAATATGGGTTTTAACTCCTCGTTTTGACTGAAGCAGCAGGAGACCGGTACAATTCTTCCATGACATAACGCTCACGGTCAAGTACTAGCGGCTGAAGGACGCTTTGTTAAAATTTAGACTCGTTGAGTCTTCAATATGTATGAGATGTGTGTCCTTTCTTATCAGTACTCACAGGCACGATTTAGGCTAATTAGTAGTATGTACTACTAATGTACATCCAACTAGTACTAGTATGCGGATCCATCAAATGCCGTCCTCTGTCAGGAACATTGGTCCACTAATCAACCAATCATATTACTGCTTTCGAGAGCATGCTTATCTGATTGCCTGATCCGTAGGGCATCACCGGCTAGAGGTTCCACAATGCGCGGTTGATACCTGAGGATATAGGCAGCAAGAACCCCCACCAATTCAGAGTCTGCGGTGCTCCGATTTCGTTCATTGCTCCGGCCCAACTCGCCCCATCCCTGCGAAACACCCACTGAGTCATTTTACGCCGTGTAGGACCTCATATATTGCCTGCACTGACTTAATCTTCTTTCATACTCTCATATCATATACCGTACAATCTGCCCGCTACACTCCCTCCACCCCTTCCAATCCCTCCAACAATTACCCCGCGCGTTGATCGTCACTATGGATCTCGTTAATCAGTGAGTCAATCGCTTCCATGCCACCATGCAGACCTCCAGACAGGCAATGGCCTCCAAATGTGTCTTCCACATACTAACAATCTCTGTCCAGCCTCGAAGGAAGACTCCTTTTCGCCGTCCCTAAAAGCAAGTAGCCCGCCAGGACTCACCCCACCACTCTTTCGCAACTTGCCCCATTTGCCCTCCTACACCAAACCTGTCAGGAGGAAACATGAACTCCAGCTAATACGCATATCTCTGAAAACAGAGGGTCGGCTCCAACAGGCAACCTTGGACCTCCTTGCCGGCGTTGACATTCAATTCCGTCGCGAAACCCGCCTCGATATCGCCCTTGTGAAGAACCTCCCCATTGCCCTCATCTTCCTCCCCGCCGCAGATATTCCCACCTTCGTCGGCGAAGGTCGCGTCGACCTCGGTATTACCGGTCGTGACCAAGTCGCTGAGCACGATGCGCAGCTGGCGAACGGCGAGATATCTGGCGTTGAGGAGATCATGGACCTTGGTTTCGGAGGCTGCAAGCTGCAGGTGCAGGTTCCGGAGAAGGGTGACATCACCGAGGCGAAGCAATTGGTTGGCCGCAACGTGGTTACCAGCTTCACGGCCCTCACCGAGGCCTTCTTCGCTAAGCTTGAGGGCGTTGACGATACCAGCAAGCTCTCTACCAAGATCAAGTATGTCGGTGGCAGTGTTGAGGCTGCTTGCGCATTGGGTGTCGCTGATGGAATTGTCGACCTTGTTGGTATGTTGATGATTTGTCACCATCCTAATCGCTGAAATTTGTCTAATGTATGCCACACAGAATCTGGTGAAACCATGAAGGCTGCTGGTCTCAAGGCCATCGATACCGTTGTCGAGAGTACCTCTGTTCTCGTCAAGTCCCGGAAGGCCCAGAGCCCTCTTGTCGAACTCATCACCTCTCGTATCCGTGGTGTCATCAGTATGTTGCCCTCTCTGCAGCTCTCAAACTCTCACCCATCCTTGACCCTGCATTGGCTAACATGTCTTTCTTCACTACAGCCGCACAGAAATACGTCCTGTGCCAGTACAACATTCCTCGCTCTGAACTCGCCACTGCCTCCAGCATCACCCCAGGAAAGCGTGCCCCGACCGTGACCGCCCTCGAGGCTGACGGCTGGGTAGCCGTCAGCTCGATGGTCGAGAAGAAGAAGATCGCCACCGTGATGGACGAGCTGACCAAGGTCGGTGCGACAGACATCCTAGTCCTGACCATTGCCAACTCCCGGACGGGTTAGAGGAGGGTTTTTTCAAAATTTATCATGTCCTGTCATGCCTTGTTTTTTCTTCGTTTCATTTTGGCATAAGGCGTGTTTCATATTATACAATTTCGGTTTTTTGTTTCTTTAAAAAGGGGTTCTATCTATTTCCTTTCTTTTGCTTAGATATCGGGACAGTTGTATGAGATGAATATAGACTATGTGGTTATGGTTCCCAACGCAGAAGATGAAAAGTAACAGATAGATTTGATGTATGTACAGGTTTCTCTATAAACAGTAAATATATATAGACATAGCACCGTAGCACCTTATGCAAGATATAGTTCTTTCTTTGGGATATTGTGAAGATGTAATGCAATTTTTGTCATTACTCGTATGATCATCATCGTGAGCATGATCCAAAACAACGTCAGGAATAAGTATTGAGAGGATTTATTGTGTAAGGTGACAGAATGAGGATGGCTTTTCCTTCATAGGAGAGGGGAGAGTGGGTATCGTTGCAAAAGAGGGAGATAATATAAAAGAGGGAAGGTATCATCAGGTCGATAATGGTGAATCGCTTATTCCTACACCCTCTCGTCTTCCGCGCACTAAAGCCCGAAGACATTGGCCGACGCCTTCCAGATCGCCCAATAATCCGACGTGACCGCGATCGCTTCTCACCAGGCCATGTTTGATGATTCGATAGCCTGGGGGCAGCATTGCTGCGGACGCGAGACAGACACCATCGCCTGCGGCGAATGCGAGGTCATCGTAGGCATCCTGATGTTTAATTTGTTCGCGTGTCGAGATGCGCGCGCCATAGACGGTAGGAACAGATTTGCCGTATAGAACTGCGAAAGGTGGGTAGCTGTTGCTGGATTGATGAGAGGGGTTGAATGCAAGTTCTTGCTTGAAGCGACGGACTTCGGAGAGGGTGCGTTCGAGATAGGTGATAGCTGTGGCTCGTGGAATGGTAACGGTAGTGGTGGATTTGACGTTGGCCGAGCCGCGGAGGTTGGACGTTGGGCCAACAACACCCTCGATGCTCGGGGCTAGTTTTTCAGCTGGGTCGGTAATGGGATTTGGATTGCTGCGACCGGGCTGGTTCGGATCTTGTTGATCGTCGTCAGGTGTATCCTCAGATGGCAAGCTATCTTTACTACCCAAAACAGCAGAGAAGCGTTTCCCAATGTTGCCTCCGAGACCGAAGCCCTTGTTTGTCATAGGCGGGAGAGCTGGGTTGATGACGGGCGAGAGCCGGTATTCGTCCCAATCCTGGGCGTTGAAGAAGTCCACACGATATTCTTCTTTGGTGCGCTTGTCGATGAAACAGTGCCCGTCTTCGGGAAGGAGGGCGAAGCTGGTCCGGAAGGTGAAGTTCACTTGAGCCGTGAGGACACGGGAACTGAGCAATACGTCATCCCCATTGCGAAGAGGGCCGAGAATATTGACACAGTGCTGCGGGACACCGGCGTAGAGAACACCAGCAAAGAGTTCCGGACGCTGATTTACGGCGTGGCGGGTGATCAACCCTCCGAGACTGTGCGCAACAACATAAGCCCCCCGCTTTTCGGGCGGAACACCGGGCGCATTACAAGGTAAGCCCTCCAGGAATTTGATCAGCTTTTTCGAGAGGAGATGTGGGCTCAAGCGCCAATCGTAGCCATAATCCCATACGCGGAGATCACCTTTGACGGCATTCTCGGACTTCCGGAGGTGCTTCATCAGTCGACGACAGATGTCAACTGGCCCGATGTGCGATAGAACCCCTGATGGAATAATCGTTTCTTCCATGCGCTCCTCATCCTCCGGGTTCAGGCCTACTTCAAGGTCTACTTTGCGAAGATTGAGCCCAACTTTCATTGGAACCCACAGTTGACGCTGTGGTGGTTTGGCGGAACGTAAGATAGATCCTCGGTAGCCTCCCATTATAACAACATCACCAGTTAATGCGGACATGGCCTCATTTAATACGGGGTGCCATGAATTGGAGTTAACTCGCGGTGGACGCGCTCCAAATTGAGGTGGCGCTTGTTCTCGAGGCGCGTCACTCGTAGGTGGCGGCTCATCGGCGTAATTGTTGCCTTTACGATTCGCAACATCTCCCAAGAACGGTTTATAGCCCCAGTCACTCCGCAAGTCCTGCAAGTGCAAGCTAGGCATGCTAAGCAGGCGGCTGCTCGAGTCCTGTAGACTATCCTTGATGGCCTTGAACCGGCTGTTGACTTGAGAGTGAATGTGCTCATACTGGGGGCGCTGATCGAGTGATGATGCAGTAGATGATGCTCTCAGATACAATGATTGGTCAGAAGATGATCTCCTAAGCATCAACGGGGCGCCTGAAACAGTCGCGCTGGGCCGACGGGTAAATGAATGCTTGGCTGCCGTCGCGCCGTCGATGGGTTTCAGATCAGAGATTGGCTCATCAACGAGCACGTTATTCGAGTCGGAATCGTTCCACGATCTGCGTCTTGGCTTGGCATGAGACTCTCCCTCCTGGTCAAGTGCCAACTTGGACGAGGAGGGTTTCAGGGTCTGACTGCGGGAGCGATTTTGGGAAGAGCGGAAAGGCAAAGAAGTCCGTTTAGTAAGATATCCTAAATCGGGCAGGAACTTTTTCATGGTATCGCCCGACCAAGCTCGAGGACGCAGGGGCAAGCCGTTCTTTAAGATCGACCGGGTGAAACTGGTGCGACTGTTGGAGCCGTCTTTAGAGAACGCTGTTCCGTTTTGGTGTGCCACATTCTGGAGTGAAGCTGACGGTTGGCTAGCTTCTGGTTTCGAGCTCTGTGGTAGTTCCTCTGGTTCATCAGTGATCTCGGAGGTATAAAGACCGCTCGAGTCGTCGGTGTCTGGAATGGGGTCAAAATAGCCCCCATTGTGTTCCATCGCGCGTGTCTTTTCCTCCGCCGGCGTGGAACGGGCCTTCATACGACTTTGGGCACGACCGATGCTGACACCAACCATACCGTCAGCCTCGTCTTCTCGAGCGACATCCACGCCGTTTACGACCGGCTCATCGCTGTCAGAGCTGGTATTTCCAGCAATTAAAGGTCTCGACAGAAACCGCGAGGGCTCCCCAGCGGCATTGACCGGATCATGGCTCGCAGGTGGAGCTGCGGGGACAGCCATATTCGAGGGCAGTATGAGTGATGACGGCGAAAATCTTCGGATCACACATGCAGGGAAGGTGATGCTTCGAATTCGACGATATGACGAAGTTGTATATGAGGAAAGAAAGAAATACGCAAAGGAAGAAATGTTCCGATAACAATGGTTGCAATGATAAAAATAACGATACCAACAGGAACAATCTGCAGGAGCAATCACATGTAAAAGGCGTTAATGGCAATAGTCGAACTGGAGTCGAGCTAATAACGGGCTAAAAATGTCTGAGAGATGGAGCCCAAGGATTGATGCTTTATCTTGTTGGATATCGTATTCGTACTACCGATACCAAGGAAACGGAACCTTTGTTAGTGGGTTACTTGGTTCGTGGCTTCCACGTTTAGTAATCCCAATACCGTTCCTTTTCCTCCGTTTTTTATTTTTTTTCTTTTCGCTCCGCCGTTCCTTAACTCAATGGATCATTGATCAGTCTGTGGTTGCTCCCAGTGGAGAAGTGTGTGTAATAGGAATTGGAAGAAGAGGGAAAAAAGCAATAATAAAAAAAAATGTGAGAGAGAGGTCCCCACTACAGTGACTGCACAGCCTCCGGCAAGTCCGGAAGAAGCTTCCTGTAAGAGTGTTCTCCGTCAGTTTTTATTTTTATTTTCCCTGTTATTATTATTATCATTATTCATGGGTGCGATTTCCTGAGCAATAGTTTGAAATCTTAAACATCAAAACGGTTTGGGCATGTGGGAAAAGGATCCACAAACCCATCGTGACCATGAGGGTGGAAATTGCTTGTCTGTCGGATGCGACGTGTTGTGGCCCTATGAAAAAACAAAAAAAAAATGTGTTCATCATTACATCGCGTCCAAAGCTTTCACAGTGATTGAAATTTGGTTCGTGAAGTCATCCTGCATGCACCTGATCGGATCGGTCACATCAACTGTGGTTCCCGCCGCCCATTTGATTGGTTCCATCTATCGACGTAGATCTGGTTACTGATAGCGCAGGATTGAAACTTCCGCTACTTCCGGGGAAATTCGACCTGAGTATGCAATAGAGAAGGCATAATTTTTATGTCCTCGTATACGGATAGAATCAAAATCATTGGTATAGAGACCGGCTCCCAGACTTAATTTAATACAGAAACTGTACTACCAATCTCATTTCCACCAATTGTCATAAAAAATTTTGAAAGTTAGAAAAACATATTCCTAGAATACAAATTCATCGTAGCGTCGTAACCCATAATCAAACAGTGTAGCCATCTCAGTACGCATTTCCTCGGCTGAAGTTTCCACTGCGCATCTCTCGTTCACCTTGGCTGGCGATAGCATCGTTCTTTGAGACACCCTCTTCATGGCCAAACGTCTTATCAACTGCCGCATTTAGACCACCGCGGAGAGATTCTCCCATTCCCTATTCAGAAAAATGTTAGGTCCTGTTCAAGTATAATCAGGGGTATCACATACGTGAGCGCCAGCAAAAGCTCCCTTCACACTGGAACCAATGTCTGCACCCTTCTGAGCAGACTTGGACCCAGGTGCGCTGCCGGATGACTGTGCCGGTCGGTATCCTACCCCGCTGGACGCGTACCCGGCGCCAGTAGATAGCTCAGTGGCATTGGTCCCGTATTGAGAATGAGTATTACCCGCAAACTGGGAGCCATGAGGCTGGCTGGTTGTCTTGGAAGATACGTTGCCCGTTTGGGCATCCACGCGAGGGTCGAGCTTGTTCGTCATCTTAGATTCATGGGGACCAGCGTTGGAACCGCTGCTGAGCGAGGTGTCCTGCGTCGCGTAGGGGTTCTCGTTTCCCGTCTTGGTAGTGCCGGGGGCGTACTGAGCGCGGTTGTCGAGGTCACTGTCAACACGAGGGTCCATCTTGTTGCCAATCTTTGAGCTATGGGGACCAGTAGTGCTCGAAGTAGTGGCCCCAGTACCGGCTAGGTGAGAGGTGTTACGGTTGTGAGTGGTTTGTGGCGCATACTGAGCGCGGTTGTCGAGGTCGCTGTCCACGCGAGGGTCAAGCTTGTTGCCCATGTCAGATTCGTGGGGACCAGCAGTCCTTGAGGCAGGACCGGTGCGAGCATCGCTTGCCAGGGTGCCTGGTGCGTGGCGGGCGCGGTTATCAACATCGCTGTCAACACGAGGATCAAGCTTGTTACCCATATCAGAATCGTGTGGACCGGCAGTTCTCTGAGCATGTCCAGTACGAGTATTGCTTGACACAGCCCCCGATGCACGGTTATCTACGTCACTGTCGACACGGGGGTCAAGCTTGTTACCCATGTCAGACTCATGGGGCCCAGCAGTTCTAGGAGCAGGCCCTGTACGGGCATCACTGGCCACGGTGCCTGGTGCGTGACGGGCACGGTTGTCCTTATCACTGTCGACACGAGGGTCAAGCTTATTACCAGTGTCCGAGGTGTGAGGACCCGCCGTCCTCTGAGCAGATCCTGTATGGGTGTTGCTAGCGCCCCCAGCTCCACCAATTCCAGCGTTGCTTGACTTCTTCTCCTTGCTCAGGTCGCTATCCACACGAGGATCGAGCTTGTTGGCTAGGTCGGACTTGTGTGGGCCAGCTGTATGTGGAGCAGGTCCTGTACGAGGATCACTAGGGTCAACGCCCCCAATCTGAGTGCCAATCGGCTGAGAAGAGCTGGGGTGTTGAGTGGGATCACCGAAGGAGGAGGAATAGTAAGGAGGCTGCGTGCTGCTCATGATGTATGTAGTATGTTGTATGTAGGGTTGTAGGCAATTGAACTTCTTCTAGACTAGTAACTCTTGCGATATTCTTTCATAGAATCGAGGAATGACTTTACTTGGAACAAATCTAAGCCCTACGAGACCCATCTCCCCCAGTTCTTATATATTCGAGTTGTCAACACCCCAAACTATGCGACATCATACCTGATGTACCTATGACGTCAGGGGTACCCCAGGGGCAGTTCCAGCTGTTCTTCACCATGGAAGATATGTAGATCTTCCTCTCTCTGGGAGCGCAAAATAGCTGTGAATAGAACTAGATTGCATCAATGGCTGGCATTTGGTATCGTTTAACGTTTGACTGAGGAGCAATGACGATTTTTGTCGAAGTATAAAGCAAAGAAGCGAACATGTTGTCTTTATCGTCGATAACGATTTGATAACCGCTGAGGCTCTTACATCATCTTGGCTTCATACTTCTGTTGATGAGTCAGCAGTGCTCCTCAATTCGTTGATTTTTCTAAGAAATCATCTCTATACCCATGGACGTGCCAACAAAGAGTTTTTCTCAAATAAAGGGTAAACTGAGTGAGGGTGATGATAATATTTACTGGGGTGTGGCCAATTTGTGCCAACTTGGGTGATTAGTGAACTTACCAATCCGGTTATGGAGTTAGCAGCCGAGGTTCATTCGTCGCTTTGTCTTAGCGACCATGAATCCTTGTCAACGTTCAGTCCTAGTCAGGAGAATATCGCCTCTTTATATGCCTATCCTTTTTCTCTTTACCCACTTTTGTTTATCCTAGAAGTTCCGGGAAGTACCACTGAGTTCGACCAAAATGCCTATCACCAACCGACAAGCCATCTACGCCAACACGCCCTCCCCGGCAATCGATCCCTCCTTGTCGAACGGCACCTTCAAGATCTCAACCACAACTATCTCCGACAATGTCCCCGATGACAAAGTCCTTGTGCGCGTACACTACCTTTCGCTGGACCCGGCCATGCGGCAATGGCTCACAGCCAAGCGATCCTACATCGCCCCTGTCGAGCGTGGCAGCGTCATGCGCGGTCAGAGTATCGCTCAAGTGATCGGCGTCGGAAGCAACCTTAAAACTCAATACAGAGTTGGGGACTGGGTGATCGCTTACTCCGGCTGGCAAGAGTATGCCCTGCTGGGACAAAAGGAGGCACAAAAGGTGGTTATTCCTCCGGGATGCAAGCCGACCGATGCAATGTCGGTGCTGGGCATGACCGGTCTGACAGCATACTTTGGCATGACGGAAGTGGGACAACCGAAGCCAGGGGATACTGTCGTCGTCTCAGGCGCTGCGGGTGCAACGGGCATGGTGGCCGGACAGATCGCTAAGATCAAGGGGGCAAAGAGGGTCGTTGGCTTGGCAGGCAGCGCGGAGAAGTGTGCTTTCCTGCGCAACGAGTTAGGGTTCGATGCCGCTATCAACTATAAGGACAAGGATTGGAAGAAGCAATTGAAGGATGCGACTCCGGAGTACATCGATGTGTTCTTTGATAACACCGGAGGCGAGATTCTAGATGCTTGTCTTGCGCGGGCTGCGCGCGACGCTCGGTTTGCCATCTGCGGTGCGATCAGTCAGTATAACTCTGCTAAACCGCAGGGTCCAGCTAGCTTCATGACGGTCATTGTAAGTTTCCCATGCATTTCATACACTATCAATAGCTGCTGACGACATTCTTCTTAGTCCCAACGAGTGACTATGAAGGGTTTCATCGTCTTCGACTACGCTAAGAAATACCCGACCGCACTGAAGGACCTGTCGGAATGGCTGACGCAGGGTAAGATCAAGCGTAAGGAACACATTGTTCCGGGTGGATTGGAGGCTGCGCCTCAGGGTTTGGTAGACCTGTATGGGGGTGTCAACACGGGCAAAATGATGGTCGAGGTGGCTCCAGTGAGCGAGGCGATTGGAACCAAGGCCAAACTGTAGGCAGCTGGCCTGTCGCATGTATATATCTCCAGCCTAATAATGATTCGTTCATGGCATTTTAATCATCGTTTTCGTGGGAAACAACTAGCAAAATTAACGTAAGAAACCATTGTTGGGGATAAAAGAAACCCTCCTGATTCAGTAGAATTCATTTTCCTTTGGAGGAACGAACACTTTGTATCACTTTCTAAGCCAGATCCATGAACCCTACACGACCAGGGCACGCATCGTTGTAGATATTGAACCTTGAATAATGGAACAGCCATTACATATTGTTAAAACACAGACTATATCACAATGACCCACATAAGCTAATAATGACTTAGCTCATCGCAAGGACGCCAAAAATAGTCGGAACACATCCGACGCAGACTCGACGTCATACTGATGAGACAATTCTTGCCTCACCACATCGCAGAACAACATGGATAACAATCAACATTTTACTCCATTGCGAGCGCTGGGTGCGCCACTGATGTATAAATTACTCTCTCTCCCACTCAGCTATGTTTCAATCCCATCATGCTCCGCCAGAACATCCTTCCACGCTTTCTTAAATCGAGCTGTCCGATCCGCTACCACCACAGATTCAGCTATAGCACTTCTCAGAAGCCTCTCCTAGCCTATTCTAGAGCTCAATTCTCTACATCAGCATCGAATCTATTTGTCACTACATCACGCCGAAACGTATCTGAAGTAATCAAAATGGAGGCGAAGGCAAGCAACGAGAACTTTAAGCTAGAGAACCTCTTCAATGTTAAGGGGAAAGGTATGTTTCAAGTGCGCCATTGTCCACGATATGATCCAGATACTAACAGTAACCAGTTGCCCTCATCACCGGAGGAGGATCAGGCATTGGTCTGATGGCCACTCAAGCTCTGGCGGTCAACGGAGCCAAAGTCTACATCACAGGCCGAACTGGCGAGAAGCTCGACCGCGTTGCAGAACTATACAACAAGAATATCCAGGGCCAGATCATCCCCATCACGTCCGACATCACGGATAAGAGCTCGGTTGACAAGCTGGTGCAAGAGATCTCTTCGCGCGAAAAGTACCTCTCCATATTGATTAACAATGCCGGCATTAGCAGCTCGACCCAGACGACCGAGAAGGAGGACCCTAAGGAGCTGCGTAAGGAGCTGTTCGAGAGCAGTGCGCTTGACCCCAAGGAATGGGATGATGTGTACCGCACGAATGTCACGCATCTCTTTATGACTACTACTGCGTTCTTGCCGCTGCTTCAGAAGGGCTCCGAGCAGGAAAAGGGCTGGTCCAGCACTGTGGTTAATATCTCGTCGATTTCGGGTATTGTCAAGGTGTCCCAGCATCATTTCGCTTATAATGCGTCGAAGGCTGCTGCTATCCATTTGACTAAGATGCTGGCGCATGAGATTTCCTCGTCTGGTCTGCGGATTCGCGTCAATAACATCGCCCCGGGTGTTTTCCCCAGTGAGATGACGGCTGGTGAGAGTGATGAGAAGCAGAAGAGCGAAATCCCTAAGGAGAAGTACGAGGGTAAGGTTCCTGCTGCTCGCCCTGGTAAGGATGAGGACATGGCCAATGCCGTGCTCTTCTCTACCACCAACCAGTATCTCAATGGACAGACCATTGTGGTAGATGGAGGATATGTGTTGGCGGCTGGAACCGTCTAGAGCGTGTATGATTCGATGATACATAACTTGTATTGTAGTTAATATTTTCGATAGCACATGACTGCATGTCAATGCCAATCTTCAAATAATTATTTCATTCAAGACGGTTGTTATTAGTTTATCGTATATGACATTTGGAGCCAGCCAAATAAATCGCAGTCAGCCACACTTACCACCCCATTTCCCCTGCATCACAAACCTGTACATAGTACACCCACTCAGATCGAAGTACCTCGGATGCCTTGATTCTCCGAACAGGATCAGGATGCAACATCGCATATATCACATTGCGACAACGCGTCTAGCCAATGATCAGCACAAAGAGACTTTCACCAAGTCCTTCAGACCCGGAACTGCATCATACCTCTTCCAACGCTTCAATCGGAGGATATCCGTCATACGTTTGCCGTCCGCGCAGGTACGCACAATAACCCCCATCCTCGTCCGCACAAGGCATCCTCCAGAGTAAGCGACCACATCTCATCGCCATGTACACAAGCCCTGCGGCCCATACATCGCCCGCCCTCGGATCAATCGCCGCATAGTTACTAAATTCCTCCGGCGGGAGGTAAGGTATCGATCCCCGCAACTTTCGTGGAGAGTACAACGAGGACAGTTGCAGACGTATCCTGTTCTCGGCATGTTCCCCGTTCGCAACTTCGTCTAGCAGCCACTCCGCACTCCCAAAGTCGGCCACTTTCACCGCGCCATGGGCCGTCAGAAGGATATTTTCCGTCTTCAGACCTCGATGCGCAATTGCGTTGTCATGAAGATATGTCACCGCGCGCATGATCTGCTTGAAGAAGCAATCTGCTTGAAGGGCGTCTACGCTGTCTTCGGCCGTGGCAATCAGTGCGTTCAGATTCCCGCCGGCACAATAGTCCATGACGAGACAGGTCTCGCCGTGTTCGTTCTGGAGGACATCGATGGTTTGAAGAAGGTTGGGGTGTGATACGGCCGAGGAGAGGGATTGTTCGAACCGCTGGGTAGCTCTGACGAGGGCGTCCGATGATCGACGGAGGATTTTGACGACATGGAGTTGCCTAGAAGCACCTGCGGAAGAAGATTTCCGGGCATATACTCTTACGGAGCTGTGGACGCCGTAATGCAGGATTATGGTGGATAGACCGTATCTCTCTGTTAGTGTGGAAGGAACAGTAGAAGGAGGATTTAATAAAGTCTGCCTTTCCTCGCCGTCGATGGATTCTCTTGGTAACCAGCAGCGTGCCAGGACATTCGGAAATGTCAATGAGGACAGCAGTCTAAGGCCTGATTTATGTTCGAGAGATTTTAGGTTTAGATGATGGCGATGCGTAGTATATGTACCGTAGGAATTTTGTAACTGGGACATTGTGAGCTGTATGGGGTTTGCTGCAATTTAGTATAGCAACAGAGAGCATTTATGTACACGGATCAATCGAACACACGATCAGACATTCGAGTACTTATATATAAATGTTGCATGTATTGGGTCAACTGACCATGTACATCCCATGGCAGTAGTTGCGCTAATTGGTGAAATTCCATGTTAGGGGGTTGGCGTGACATTGTTTATCCCAAGGCTGGCAGCGTAAGGGAGTGAGTGGTACAGCGTTAATTGCCTCGTCCTTGATCGGATTGGACGAAGAAAGCCCTCGTCCGAATTTCTTAGGTAAAAAACCTGGGGAAATGACGGATGGAACTTTGATTTCGGGCATAGTCGATAGCCAACTATGCTACATTTTCTATGTTCTTTCTTTAGCAGGTTCATCAATATGGCAATTATTGATGTCGGAAACCCACATAGAAATATTGTTCTGATAAATAGGAGCTTTACTGCTGCCTCACCGAGAAACATGTATAAGATCTTCAACTGCATCACCACTTTTTGATGCACTTACCATGACTGGTATGCCTGGCTTGAGCGGCGCAGGAAAACATAAAATAAGAAACAAAAAATAGAGAAGTAAAAGAGAAACAAACATTTTATCAGCCCCAGTTTAAATTTCATATACATACATCATATCAATCTTGACCAACCCCTGCGGTAGTAGATTGACTGGTTGCTGAAGGTCACCTTAAAGACGCAGTAGTCCTGAGATGGTAATAGCCGCCTGTGGCCTGGGGCACTCTTACCTCACCTGTTTGACTGCTACGTGCAAATGCCTGGATGTTTTCGGTCAATGACTAGCAGACCTGTATAGGACCAAGAAGCTGGATATCTAGAGCGAACAATCTGAAAAAGAATTCGCCGGAGAAAAAAAAACAAAAGAGCTGGTAGACGCTATCCTGTGCTGATGGCCTTCCAATCTCACGGCATCGACATTGTGTAATGGCTCATCCCCATATCTCGGTACAGCGCAGGAAAATTTTGTTCATGGACCTAGATGGGCAAGTGTTAGTGCCGGGCTGGAGGGTATACCTTCATGTCAGAGCGACAGCGGCTGGATTAGGGCTCAGGTGTCCAAGCGACTCGGATTACCTCTTTAAGCCACGAGCGAAGTTCGTGGGATGTCGTGAGGTTAGCAAATTACTAAAACCTTCAGCTCAACATGACACATTCTACTTTAGAAAGAAAGAATTGACGGGGCGAAAAAAGATTGAAAACGCGTGGGAAGTTCAGGGCCGAATGTTATTGGTCAGAATAAAAGACGCAGCTGGTGGTGAATCTGAACGCGGCGACGGTTCCTTTAATTTGGATGCCTTGAGGGATTTTCCTCAACCACACACCATCAGTCGGAGAACACTAAGCGACAGAAGTCGATCGCAATACAGTATGCGCTCCATACGAGCCTCGGTGGACAAAGTCCTCGACCAAAGTACCGGAGTACTGTGGCGCACCCACCGACCTAGTTTGAGCTTGATTTAACCCTATCGAGAAAAAAGCCTTTTGACGGAAATGGCTGCGGGATTTTACTCTGCCACTACCATCAACATGATCTCAAGAGCGGCACCTGTCACGTTCGAGGCTGTTGGATGGGAAAATTCCCTCGCTGGTCAACTACAAATGAATCTGATACGAGCTGGAGAGTGGCCATGCTCCTTCCGGTACCTGAGGCAGTCCATGGATTACCCAGAACGGCAACCCATCTGTCATTGAATCATACCTCGTCTTGAGCATGTATCCATTTTCATCCTTCGTGTTCGTCGTCAGTTCTCTCATACAGTCTTATTCCCTCATGGGCTAGTTCCATCGGGCTAGCTGCTCAGGTTTTTCCAAGCGAAGCCCGTATCGCTTCTCCGACCAATATCCACACACACTGATTCCATCACATTGTCCTCCCGTTTCCCCTCTCCATATGTCTTGGGAACGATGGCTGCCTATAAATTACCAGAAGGATAAATACTACATGGCTGTAAGCTGATTCCGTGTTCACAATCCTACCTTCTCTTCTTCCTCCCACCTCTCTACCTCTCTTGCCCACGTCTTATATGACCTAGTAGCGCCTTCGAAACTTTCCTACATCTTTCTATCCCTCTATTGTCCGTATTGATAGCTCGCCACATACACCATGGCCGAGTCACCATCGTCTTCAGATCCCTCTGAGAAGGATTTGGAAACGGGTGAACAACGCTTGGGTCGCCCAGAACGGCGGACAACCATCAAGTTTGATGGCACGTCGTCTTCAGACTCTCAAGGAGGAGTCTATCAATCTCAGCCGTCTAATCGCCCCCGCTCTCTGAGCAGGGACTCGGCGAAGAGCGGGCGAAGTGGTGTACAGAGCTCTGGGACTGCTGGTATCCCAATCGAATTTCGAACTCTGTCTATCCAAATATCGGAGGCACAGAGAGCTACCGAAGAGGTCATAAAGGAAAGGCAAGAGAAGGAGAAGCATCCAGATCATGACTACTTTGAGAGCTTAGACTTTCATATCCTCAACACAGAGAGACTGTCTCAACAACTCAATGTCGATTGCAGATATGGACTCAGTTCGTCGGCTGCTGCTCAACGACTCGAACGCGATGGCAAGAACGTGATTGCACACCACCGAGAAAACTACCTCAAAAAGATTCTCGGCTATGTCTTCGGGGGTTTCTGTTCGGTGCTGTGGGTTGGCGTGATTATCTTCTTCATCTGCTGGAAACCTCTGAGCAATCCACCCTCTGTTCCTAGTCTTGCGATGGCGATCTTGGTCATTATTGTTATTGTTCTGCAAGCAAGCTTTTCCGCCTTTCAGGATTGGTCTACAAAGCATGTGATGAACTCGATACTCAACCTGCTCCCATCTGAAGCATTGGTCCTACGTGACGGGAAGCAGACAAGAGTGCCTTCAACGGAACTTGTCGTTGGTGATATAGTGTACGTTGGTATTGGAAATAAGGTCCCAGCAGATATGCGCCTCTTCGAAAGTTCGGGAGACGTTCGCTTCGATCGTGCAGTGCTCACTGGCGAATCTGATGAGATCGACGGAGCAATAGATGCTACTGACAACAACTTTCTGGAAACGAGGAACATTGCTTTCATGGGTACCAATGTGACAAACGGAAATGCGGTTGGTATGGTGGTGCTTACTGGCAGTCGCTCTGTGATGGGTCGCATAGCTAAGATGACTGCTGGTGTAAAGGAGAAGCCAACGTTGATCCAAAAGGAGATCACACGGTTCGTCACGATTATCATTTGCCTTACCATCACGCTGGTCTTGATCATTCTATTTACCTGGGTCGGCTGGTTGCGCGTTGATCATTATGCCTTCATGAATGTCGTGGCAATGCTAAACAATGTGATGGGCTGCGTTGTTGCTTTCATACCCGAAGGCATGCCAGTCGGTGTTGCTCTCACTCTCATGATGGTTGCAAAACGTATGAAAAAGGCCAATATCCTACCCAAAGGTCTTGCCACAGTCGAGACATTGGGTTGCGTGAACGTCATCTGTTCGGACAAGACCGGCACTCTAACCCAGAATAAGATGTCAGTCAGGTCACTAGGGCTGCTCGATACGACACTCGATGTTGAACAACTTCCTAATACTCAACGCAATGAGATGTCAGAGTCCCTGAAGAACTTACTGCGCGGATCTCTGTTGTGCAATGACGCTTTTTTTGACCCCGCGACAATTGCTCTGCCAGTCAATGAGCGAGGTGTCACGGGAAATGCTACCGATGCCGCTGTCCTACGCTTCGCTGAATCTATCATGCCTGACGGTCGTAATCAGCTATCTATGTTCGAAAGAATCCATCAAGTTCCCTTCAACTCAAAGAACAAATGGATGTTAACGATTCATCGGGATCCCACTGATACAGATGGGTATCTTGTCTTCGTCAAAGGTGCACCGGACGTGTTACTTCCGAGATGCACTTCATATCGATCAGGCATCGATAACACAATCAAAGTACTGGATGAGAAAGCAAAGGGGCTGTTCTCGAATTTTCAAGCCGAATTATCGAGACGAGCGGAGCGTGTAATTGTTATCTGTCAGCGACGCTTCACTCCCCGTGCCGCTGTTGGGTCTAACGACTTCAACGACGAGGTATTGGCTGAATGTGTCCAAAGTTTAACAGTTACTGGAATCTTCGGAATAATGGATCCACCACGACTAGAGACTGCAGAGACGGTGGCGGCGTGTCGAGGGGCAGGAATTCGCTTTTTCATGGTTACGGGTGATTTCGGTCTGACTGCGGCTGCGATCGCAAGAGACATAGGTATCTTCAGTGGCACTGCTGAGCCAGATACCGTAGATGACCTGAAGCCCTTCACGGGCAGCGAAATTGACGAGAAGCAATCGCTACACTCTCGCCACAGTCTCCTCGTGGATGGCAAGCATATATCAGCCCTAAACGATTGGCAATGGGATGCCATATGCAAGTACGAGGAAATCGTGTTCGCTCGAACAACTCCCGAGCACAAATACCGCATTGTACAAGAGCTCAAGAGCCGGGACAATGTTGTTGCAGTAACAGGAGACGGAGTCAATGATGCTCCAGCACTACGAGCAGCCGACGTTGGAATTGCAGTGGTCTCCGGCAGCGATGTCGCAATTGAAGCTGCGGACCTGGTTCTCCTCGACCGATTCGATTCAATAGCCCAAGCCATCCGGCTAGGCCGTCTAGTGTTCCAAAACCTCCAAAAGGTGATCGCATACCTGCTACCCGCCGGTAGTTGGTCGGAAATCTGGCCAGTCCTGATGAACGTATTCTTCGGCGTGCCATTACCTTTGAGCTCCTTCCTCATGATCATCATCTGCGTATTCACCGATCTCTTCTGCTCCCTTTCTCTCATCATGGAGAAGGAAGAATACGACCTCCTCAGCGTTCCCCCTCGAAACCATAAGAAGGACCACCTAATCAACCTCAAGATATACGGCCAATCATACCTCTTCGTCGGCGTCATGGAGGCCTTCTGCGCCCACTCAATGTTCTTCCTGTACATGTACAAGAAAGCCGGAATCCCCTTCCACGCCCTCATCTTCGCGTTCGAGAAATACTCTGACGGCTTCTACGGCTACACACAGGACGAGCTAACCAACTTCAACAACGTCGGCCAGGGCGTCTACTTTGTCAGTCTAGTCATGCTCCAGTGGGGCAACATCCTCTCTGTCCGCAACAAACGCATGTCCATCCTCCAAGCAGACCCCGTCCGCAAACAGCGCCGGAACCCCTGGCTCCCCTTGTCGATGGCTATATCCCTCGTCATCGCAATTTTCGTCACCGAGGTGCCGGGCTTCCATAAATTATTCAACACTGCACCAGTCCCCATCGAGTTCTGGTTTATTCCTCTAGCGCTGGCGCTGGGGATCTTGCTTATGGATGAGCTTCGGAAGCTGCTGGTGCGACAGTTCCCGAAGAGTATAATCGCGAAGATCGCTTGGTGATTGAGTTTCATCCAGGGAAGACAACACGAGTACTATATTCTGGTATTTCTAGATGAATCGGGTATTTTTGATTCAAAGTTGATGATGTATGAAAAGGGTTATGGAAAAGTAGATGGTGGCAATATTGTTTCTAAGTTCATGTACATGCTTGCAATTATACATATAGTGCGATGATTGACATGTCACAAATCGGGTGTAAACCTGCGAAGATACTAGATTCTGAAAGTAATATACTACCATTTAATACTAGATGCTAGAGACATCCTCCATATCCACTGTATCTCTCTGTATTGTTCAACATATACAAGTTCCATGATAGAAGCCACTAATACAAGTGTCAACTGGGCAGATTCCCAAATAACCTATGGATCATGCTTGCATAGCCAAGACTACCCCTAAAGCTTAGCAAGGGCCAAGCTTTGAGAAATATTACCTAGATCGGTAGTGAGTTGCAGAATTGACGTAGGAGACTGGAGACAGAGTGGACTGTAATTTGCAGCTAGGCATGTAGACAGGTTCAAGGTAGGGATGTACTTCCTAAGGTAATAGATGCGGCTTATGTTGCACGCTGTCGGCATCCGGAGCTGTACAATTGCTTTCAGATACACATAATCTCAACTACGATCTATGAAATGATGTGAAATGATGTGTAGGATATCAAGTGTAAGTGATAATTAGCTCGGTTAGCATGAAATGCCTTAACCACCTATAGAAAAATATGTCCAGCGGTAAGAAGCGAAGGGAACAAAGCATAGTCAAACGAATGGTAGGTATACATGTGTAAAAGTAAAATAACCTCGCAAGGGGGAGTGTGGCTTGATGCATTAAAAAATAAATCTAACAGGGCAAACTTTTAGTCCCGCACCTTGCCAGCTTCCCTAACCTCACTCATAAATCCATCTTCATCGCCCGCGGCTGTGAGTATCCAATAGTCACCAACGCCGGCATTGGAGAATTGACCGCCACCGAAGCCCGCTGCAGATGTTACCGGAGCACTATGCCGCTCCTTAGGCTTGGCTCCGGCACTACGGGGCCCCCATCCGAGGATCTGTCTAACCGTAGCACGACTCTCGTCATCCGGTTTGGTAAATCCAAACAGTTGCGCCTGCAAGCAACCAAGGACTGCCACTGCAGCTCGAATCATGATGCGGTCTCCCTCGAATACCCAGCAGTCCCAGACGCGGCTGATACGCTCAAGGTCAAGACCATTTGTGAGGAGGGAGCGGAACATCGGCTCCCAGATCTCTTCATCCGAGAGCTGAAGCGTCTCAGTAAGGTGAGAGGCTAGACGAGGGAATTTATAACGAAGTGTCGCAGTCGTTAGTGTGTATGTACGGCTGATCGCCCCGCGGTCAAGGGTGAGGAAAGCAACAGGCAAAGATCGATTAAGTGCATTAGCCATTGCGAGAAATGCAGATGAAGGGGTTGGGAATTGAAGGACGAGGAGAGCGGCAATTGTCTGTCACTGATTAGCTTTAACGATGCATCGGTATATATAGCTGCCACTTACATGGAGACCAGTGACATAGCCCACGTCACTGCGATACATAGAGTATGCCTCCAACACGTCAATCAAAGTGTCCCGTAAAGGACCACCTTCCTGGAAGAGCTTCAAATCTGGGAATGCTGTGGATACGTCGCCTTCAATTGCCTCAAACCACTCTCGCATTCGTTTGTTACTCTCTCCAGTATCGCCATCGACCTTTGACCGTACGTCTTTGGCGCGCTGCAACGCCTTCTTGAACGTTTCCTCGGACAAAGACAGCTCATTGCCGATGGCGCGCTGCCAGGCTGTTCCTCTGCTTCGAGCAGGCACTCCACGCCACCAGAGCTCACGTGTTCTGGTTTCACCTATGGCATTCTCCCAATTGGGATAAACATAATCATCCCAGATACGCTGGAGTGTTTCTCGGGTGTTGTCCTTCTCGCACTTGGCCGAGGCAGCCTTCGCTGCACGACGCTTATCTGGTGAATTAGAGTTAGTAAGTTCTGCATAAGACAAACCGTCAGCAAACAAGAGTAATTTTACCTGCTTCCCGTGATTGTGCCATCATCCTCTTGTACTCTTTCAGATGCTTCTTTTCTTCCTTCTGATCTTTAGGAGGGAGCCAGCTGGGCCGTGTTCTTGTGAGAACCTTCTCTTTCTCTTTGCTGATAGGTAAGGGATCGATCATAATGTTGGACTTTTGCAACGGGGGTAGCTCAATGGCGCCTCGAGACCCCCGCTTAGACTCCTCACTTGACCTCAGAGACGACAAGCCGCTTTGTAGATTCTCTCCGCGCTTCTGTTCGCGCTCGTCGGCATGGTGTTCTAGAGCCTCGGTGATGATCTTTGCTTCTTCCGACAAATCAGACATCATGCTATTGTACGAATAAACACGTGGATTACGCGGGGAAATCTGGCCACGTTCGGGACCTGCAGAACTGGATCGCACAGCAGGTCGACGTGGTCGAGATCCACTTGGCGATCTTGCACCCGGCAGTGAAGCATCCTTGACGGAGTGCGACAAGGGGAGGGGCCGAGGTCCCGGACTACGACCGTTTGGACTCGTGCTTCGAGAAGCTGGGCGATCTTCAAGAGGTCGAGGGGATATCGGCACATTCCACAGACTTGCATCTTCCGGTAGCTCCTCATCTGAATCATGATATTCTTCCTCCAATTCCTTCAAGGTCTTGCGGTTTGGCTGCCATGAGTGTTTTCGGTTCAAAGGAGGCCGAGCATTGGCTGGCGACAAGGACAGACTATGAGTAGATGGCGAGGAGCCCAGACGAGATGTCGGTCGGAGGGGCGATGTGGATCGAGCACGCTGAGAGTTGGGTGTTTGTAATGGCGACTTAGCACTACCAGGGTCACGTTTATTCCCTGACTTTGATCTGGAGATACTGCGTGTCTGCAGACTGAGCATTCCGTTAATTTGCGCGGGGGGTTTGTGTAAACCCTTCGTTTGTTGCGATGTAGTGGTCAATTCGCGCGTTGTGATCACCGAGGCCTTGGACTGCATTCGTGCCGTCGATGACCGTGAAAGGCCGGGTCGGCCATAGGGCGAGGCGACAGCATTGTTATATGCTAGGTCCGCATCGTCTTCAAGGCCAATATCTTCGAAGTTGGAGATATCCGTAAAGACGCCATCGGGGCCATCGAGTTGAGAGGAGGAGCGGAAGGAGGACGACTTGGAAGACTTGGAACCGGAAAGTTCGGGCGGGGAATTGGGCGTTGTGCAAACGGTTGTCATATCGTACCGAGAAAGTTGTCTTGAATGATTTATTGGGATGAACAAGAAGCAGCAAAATGTTCCACTGTTACCGATATAGGGAATCGAATACCAGGTTCTGACTGGGTGGGTCGCGCAGCGAATGCCGAGTCAAAACTTGGTGGTAAGGAAATCGAGATGTAAGAAACGAAAGACGGTAGGGCAGGACTTTTTTCGAATCCAACACCGGACTTGTATTAAGATAATCGACTATTTAAACGTGACACCAAGGGTCATCCAGAACCCGGTAAATATCCAGACCAGGCACCCGTGGACAAGGGTGGGCGACGATGTCGCTGTTTCGGTGATATCGCAAAGTGAGATCAGGAGACTAGGACATAGATGTTCGGCGAACGCCGAATAGGAGTCACTTAACGAGAGAAAGTTCAAAGAAAGGGTAAACGAAGGAGGAAGGGATTTTGATCAAGCGAAGGACGAGAAACGATGGAAGAAAGGAAAAGGAAAAAGGAAATGGACGAGGTGGGGAGAAGGAAATAGATGGGGAAGAAAGAGAAGGGGGGATGAAATGAGATGATGGAGACTTGAAGCTGCAACCGGCGTGGCCGATGGGCCTGAGGCTGCGAGGTCACCGTCTTTGGACGTGGTCTGGCCAATCCCACGACTGCGGCTGGTGCAGTGAAACTATACCAGAAAAATACCATTCCAGATGCCGATCTCCGACCAAAGGATTCCGTGCTCACAGGCTAAGAGGCCGGGAGGATACTAGTGGCTGTCGTAATCTTACCGGCTCGAAACAAAACGCCACAGCCACAGTATCGTCACAGAAGCGTCATGCTGCATCGCTTTTGTCGAAAAAGTCATTAGAAAAACAGGGTCGTCGCGTGCGGTTGGAATCAAATCGCTGTTGTTGATGTACATCATCGCACTTGTTGACAATTGCCTTGTCGGGCCTTGAAATCAACAAAATATGTTGCCTCCCCCTTTCCAACCCCCCTTTTATGCCTGTTGGTCCAGTCACATTTGTGTCCACGCCGAAAGGTTCCGTGGTATGTGAGGTTCGTTCCACGGACCCTAATCCACAGCTTCTTCCAACACAAATTGGCCTTTATAGTGGAATTCTTCCGACGCCCGGGCACGCAGTTCGCGTTGTTTTAACTCGGAAACAACATTGTTCGTAGTATCAATAGGCTGCTACATAATTCGTTCTGATCTCAGTGGTTCCCGCAGACACGATCGGAGATCTGAGACAAAGTATTTGCCACACTCGCTCCACTCTTGAGCTGAAGCTTTCTTATTCTCTCTCCTCTGGTTTCTCCGACGTATATATTAGTTCCCACCACACATGACTGAGATTCGCTAGAAAGAATAATATAAATAAATAATAACAATACCAAGTTATGGAAGACATTACTCCGTACGGAGTATGGTCCCTACATATGTTACTGAACGGGTAACCATGTTATCTAGAACAATGATTTATTGGTCACACCGTTAGGCTAAAATCCACGCATCAGTCAACAACACTGGTAGCCGTTGCGCACTAGCTGAGACAGTGGAGATCGAGACAAAATTTTTTGCAATTTCGGCTCAACGCTCAAGGGTAAGGCTGTACATCCCAGTCAGAATCTCCAGTTACCATACATCAGGTTTCCCTTCTGTACTACTTGTGCTAGGCGCATAGCCTTCGCATCGGATCTTGGCCGGCTGCCCTTCAACACCAGTTCCAACCAGCGCAACACAAGAGCGTATCGTGTTTGTTTGCGGCGCAACACAAATTGGAACGCCGCTGCTGCGAGGTACTGAACTTGTGAATGCTGCACAGTGCATACAGAGGGCGAGAAAGATACCACGGCTGTGTCTCGCTGACCCCAGCACCTCTTGCCCTGAACGAGTCGATGTGCGAGCTGCGTTGTATCCCGGACGATCCGAATGATCACCTCAGACGAAGGGTGCGCTCGACCCCGGAGCGATCTCATATACTGATACATCTTCATAGCGGTGGTAAGGTAGTTCGCATATAGGGTTGAAAGGACCACCGTAAGTGAATTGTGATTTGTGTCAAGGTACATGGGATGCATGAGTAGCTTGAAGGATGCGAGCAATTTCCGGTGCAGCGTACGACCCGGGACTCGTGCGGATTCGACGGTCAGGGAGTTAGAGAGGGTCTCGGCAGCGGAGTCACCTCCTTCGAGTATGCGATCATGATCTTTGTGAATCTCTAAAGTGCGAGTATCAATCAAGCTCCCACAGTAGGGGAAGAGTGGAGTGTCAACCAGCCGAGGGATATGAGTCCCTTCTACAGCAGCGGTGAAATTGACGAGACTCTTGGCTGGATTGACAGAGACACCGTATGTAGGCTGTCCTTTGATCATCACCTTCAAGAAACGTTTGGCAAGGTCGGGATTCGAGGTAATTAGTAAAAAGTCGTCAACAAGACGCAGAAGTAGCGTTTCGTCCGACTGTAAAAACGCTAAAACTTCCCGCTCCATTTCTGCATAGAATAAGTTGCAGAGAATGCTAGATAGTACCGAGCCCTGGGGAATACCATTGCGCTGTCGGAAGTATTTCCGGCCAAATTTCACCAGATTATTGCGGACGTGCTCGTGGAGTAAATCCAACAGATCCTCAGTATTGCATTCTCTCTGTCCCGACGTATCAACAAAAACCGTATTCCTTCTGTGGCTAGTTCCGCCATTATTAATCGTTTCCGTCAGATGCTGTGGTCTCGCAGCGGGTGCTGCCCTGGCCACGAACTTGCGGAAAGCTTTACTCTGTTTTGTTTCGCGCATTGGCCACATGCAACCAAATTCATCTGGCGGGCGCATTTCGACATGCCTGGTAAAGTGATACGCTTCTTCAGATACCAGCGCCTCAACAAGACGGACCAGCCTATCCTGAGGGATTGTATCGAAACAAGATTGGATGTCTAGTTTAACAAAATAGAAGGCCGGCAGCGAACCGACTTCGTGGTAATGTAGCAACAAGCGTTCTTTGAATGCCTTGAGCCGCAAATGCATGTCTCCTACAGAAAATAAACACGAGCCTAGGTCATCTTGTTTCCGCATCTTCTCGTAGTTTAAGATGCCATAGATAGGGGTGATGGCTGAGTTGATACTTTGCCCCAAGAAGCGGCCTTTGCTTCCCGCCCATTTGTTGTTCCCCAACGTTCTTCGTCGCAGATTCAGAATTGGGCGAATACCAGTTGTCTTTGGAAGGAGCCGCAAGGTACCGTACGGTAGGGACCTACGACCGAGCATGCGCTCTGCTTTGTCTGACTTCAATTCCTCGAATGTAGAAAGCTTGAGGTCAGCCAAGGGCTGTTCAGTCAAGTGACGCCAGACATCGTGCCGGAAGTAGAATAAGCGATTACGGTGGGTCTGAGACTCAGTGACATAAAAGTTGGCCCGTACAAGTGGTATCAAAATCGAATCGAAGATGTAGTAGATAATTTCGTGTAATATTTCTGTCCGTTTCTGTAAATCAGATAACGAAACTTTATTCGAATTTTGGCCACGGACCGTCGGGGGTTCGAGCCAGGATATGCATGTTATCTATAAGGTACTCGCTTTAGCAATTATCTTTGGTAGGGTGTATACAACAGCGCCGTACCTTGATTCCCTTGCAGATTTCATGTATGCTTAAGCTTTCAAATCGTCGCATGCGCACGAACCGATCGACGTGCTTGAAGATAACAGTCTGGTTGCTGAATTTATGTTGACCTATGCCATAGAAGTGGGGCGGTATTAGGGTTCGTAGTACTGCTCGACAGAAAGCAGATACTGAAGAGGCTGGCGTTGCATAATCTGTCAAACTGAGTTTCGGTTTCGTAACATTTGCTTTGATGGCATGACCTTTGGCTTTCGGTCGAAGTGGAGACGTTGGCGTTGGTTCAGCTATATGATGAACTGCTACGAGCTGATGGTGACCTCGCAATTGTGTTATCAATGGTTCTGATGCTGATGATCCCAGTTCTTCACTGGGTGTCTCAGTCTGGGGATCGATAGGACCAAATTTCCAGGGACCAGTGCGCTAATACCTTAGTGCCAATTATACGAAGAAGGGTAGTGCGACACACCTGTGGTGGACAATAATGGCGTAACAATTCTCTATATGAGCATCTTTCATGGCGATTTTGCAACTGTTGAACCAGTTCTAAAGTCCTTCCTCGCAGCCTTTTGGGTACTTTCATTGATCCGCTGCATCCATCATCAGCCATGGCTAGCTTGTTTCAGGATCACTGGGTCTTGATACCTCTGCTTTTCAGACTGGGAGATCTCTTCCTCGCGAGAGGAGTAATCATTGACAGGAAGAGTAGACATGCGGCTGTCAGGCAGACAGGTGAATACATTGTGCAGACCGAATTGCCTGGGGAATATGTATTTCATAACATGCACGGTCTGCGACAATGAACCCGAAGAGGGAAAGCGATTCAGAACGTCTGCTCCAACCGTCAGTAGGAGGCTTATCCACATTATGGCTTCCAAAACACTTACGCCGGTTTGACAACCCAGACTGAACTTGCCCCTTCGCGTCGAATGCAGGGCGCGCATAAAGCATACGTCGGCGGAAGAGCACTACGCTATTTGGCTTGGAGATATCATTCGTACTGCCCTCTGTTCTGCTTTGGGGGTTAGGATTTCCATCGACTTCCACTGGCCGTGAAGAACTGCTCTTAGTAGGATGTGCAACCTTAGCATTCAGGGTTTGTGTTCCAACTGGATTATTCATTGGTTCAAGGTCTGATAGCGGAATGCCTGTATTTGCGCATAAGTAGTCATCCGCTAGGCCGTGGATGGCATGGCTTACCGCTTAATTGGTAGTAGATGCCTTTCCGACTATCTATGGCAGTAAATATCCCACAATCAAATAAGAGACTTGTCATGATGTCCTCCCCGTTGCTCCCCAAAAGTCCAAGGACGTGGGTCCAAGGAGCGCGCTTAAGGGACTGGACATTCTTGTTCGGGAATCGTGCCACTATGCCACGAAGACTGCAGGCAAGAGTCCGCGTTGTAGCTTGCAGCCCGTTCGCACGTTGAAACCCATGGGCTAAGATGTGTTTCGGTTTCTGATACGAAAATCCGCTGCGATTGAACAGCGCCGATATAACGTAATCCACAATCTGTAGAGACAGTTAGCAAGAAGCCTCCGCAGCAATCACAACTATCAGTCGGCATTTCTAGTTAATGATTGTATGCGAACCGCTATACTGCTAGCCAAAAAGCCAGATAGAGATTTCGTCGGCGCTGTTCAAGAACTCGTGAAACATATAGCTTATCTTACCTCTGCTTGAGGACAAGGGGGTCCAGTATCGGTACTGGTGACTAATGATCTATCCGGCGATGCCGTGAATTCAGCTAATTCCCGCCGTCGCTTCTGATCGCATCCTGCTGTCGGTTCATTCAGTATGCCTACTAGCGTCGTATCCAGCAGTTGTGACAGCTCTTCATCCTGGTCACCTGAACGGCCAGCACCATTGGAGTCATGACTGCGCACCGACGCTATCCTTCTGCGGCGGGATTTGGAGGATTTGGGTATTCGCTGAAGGAGATATTGTCTCAGGGTCACAACGCGTCGGTAATATATGGAGATTACTGGATGGGTTTGCTCCAATGGTTCTTCAAAGGGTCCATTGGTGACGTTCCCTCGGGTGCTGGTCTGGGGGAACAATTGCGGCAGGTCCCCTCGTGCTTGGCCATTCTTGACGGGCCGCTTTCTTTTTTGCCCATGGATGTAGATACCCTGAATAATCAACCTTACATGGTGGCAAGCGAGAATATTGATTGAAATTGATTGGTTGGTTGGTGTTGTAGTATACTAGTACTCAGCAGAGGTTGAAGGGCGGCTCTTGGCGGACGCGACGCGCTCGGACAACGCGACCTAATCTTACTGGGGTAAATTATGGTTACAACTTAGAAGTACATGTACATAATAAACCCACTATATCTAAATTTTAAATTCGATTCTGTATTCTATAGAATCCCCCCACCTAATACTATATGTAGTTCTAGAAAAAGCTCTAGAATTGAGTATACTTTATTTTATTTTTATTATTCATATAGAATAGGCATATCTACCAATAAAATCTATAAGTAAATAATGTGGTTCTAGGTGTGAACAATCCTATATTTATATCACCTAACTGACTGAATGCTGAACGGACATTCAATTGTAAGCCTTTTACTTGAGTGGATTAGATTCTCGGTAATTGGAATTACATCTGAATGCTGAACTAGCTAGAATTTGAATGCCTAGTAGATCAAAGAATCCTAGGTTGAATAGTTGATATGCTCATTTAATTGCCAAGTATTCTCGGGCCAGCTCATGACTTCCGGTAGATGACTGTACCATTCGAGTTTGAAACAGAACTTTCAAGTTAGAAGCGAACTTTCCGAAGCCATATCTCTCATTCGACCTTCACTCGGCTACACCTTGCTCAGCAGTATATACATTCTTGATCAGACTCCCAGACCCAGAAGCTAGAGACCTCGAAGTACTGTCCCCGACGTCCCCAACGTCAACAACCCGGAATGTTTAGTTTCCACCCGCTGAGCGCACTCCTTTTGCAGGCCCTCCAGCCAAAAGAAATAACTCGAGAGCACTCCGTGGTCTTCCCTCATATCGGACCTATCCTTCTAGCTCTTGAATTCGCCGCTCGGCCTTGCTCAATGCGCTGGCCAGCGCTTCATTTTGGGCCCGCAACGAGCTGATCTGGGCCGTCTGGGCCATATTAGACCATAGGTTAATTTTTTGCTGAATGTTGTGGAGTATTCTCTGTTCCATCTCTTGCCCATATCGCAACATCGCCTGGCGAACCTCCTCCGCCACATCTTGTCTCGGCGCGCATCTCTGTGCAGATTCCAGAGATTGGAGCACTGCTTTCAGTATTTCCTCCTTTAACTGCGCCATTATGGCATGTTGCTGCGGAGAGAGTTGTGGTCCCTGTGCTTGACAATGCGGTCTCGCCTGAGGTTGGACTGGGATCGTGGCTTGCGCCTGGGCCATTGTAACGGGTGCTTGTAGTATTCCTATGTAATTGGATGGATTGATTGGCTGCCCGTATGAGGTGGCCATCCCGGCATGCGGTCCTGGAGGGTTGCCGTAACATGGAACTTGCGTAGTCATGCTGGGTTGGTTATTGACGAGATGCTGCTGCACTGTAGCGGGCTGGTTGTGAAGGTGTGCCATAGTATACCACAGGTAAGAACAGAGTTGTATCGGTAAGCAAGCGACAGAGTAGGTAATAGCTGGATAATAGTTCTTCTAGAGAAGAGGGAAGGCATTATATACCCTCGCTCTCATTAGCGCAATAATGGGTTCAAGTCACATTTGGGAACATATTATGATTTGACTAAACAAAATCACCTTTAGATGCTCCTAGGTGCTTATGGTTTCACCTAGACGGTCAAGGATGTGTTCAACAGGTAGTCAAAAGTATTTAACTGATAGCTAAAAAAGTGTTTAACAGGTAAAAAATACATAAATATAATATAATATAATATTTTTCTTTGTTAAAAAAAATAGTTAACAGATGGCTAAAAGTGTCTAACAGGTGGGTCAAAAATATTAAACAGAACGGCGAAAAGTTTAATAAATGGGTTGTGCAATGGGAGTAGTGGAAGCTGTTCAAAAGTGGCTACTAGTATTATTATTATTAT
>NW_015378421.1:0-33774 GCF_001204775.2 Aspergillus nomiae NRRL 13137
AAAAAAAAAAAGAAGAGAGAGAGAGAGAATAAAAGAAAATAAAACCATTGTACCGACACAGTGAGGGTTTTCCCGACAACGGAAAGTCTCCTGGTTTTAATCCTCCACCCGGACCAATCGTTCAACTGATAGTACACAACTATCACCCTAGATGGATTGAATATTGTCGCTTTCATATGGGAAGACTTGTGGAGTGGTTTAATATGGCAAATTAAGACTTTGAGGAAGTCCATCCACAAATGATACCTACAGAGTTGTATTCCCCGCTTTTGACTCCCACCCCTGAGCAAGAAAGTACACCGCGAGCGGTGTCCAGGAGTGCATATTTTGTGTGCGGTCATGGAAGCATGTAGTGAACGGTAAGAGAATTATAAAGACCTGTCGGCTTTTAAGTTGACCTGGGCTCTTTTTATCTGTATCCTATCCCCATTCGCTTAGGTTGTTTGACCTGGCGGTGAGCCAGACCCCGTCACATACAATTTGAACGAACACTTCTATAATTCAGTCCCTACTCCAAGAACCAAGGCAATAATAGCTGGGGTTTGACCGACTCGTCAAACTCAAACCATCGGGTGACCAGGATGTGTGCTGTGGATCATGGAATATATCGAGTAATATCAAATGTTAAAGACCAACAGTAACGGGTACCCGCACCCATCGGAAACGGATGGGTTGATTTCCGAGATTAACGCATCTTTTCTTTTCTAATCACTCATAAACAATTCGAGCCATCCAGTCCATTCCAATTTAATACGGTATCTATATGCAGTAAGATAGCCGCGGTATCGGAGATCAGTTCAACCCATTGGTAATCTGGCATATTGAGGAGTTTTGAGGGGGGGAGGGAAATAAAATAATACCCTCTTACAGGCATAATAAGGATTAACTCTGGATATGAGAGACGCACTTCGTGTCAGTTGCAGTAGTACTAAGGCAACTAGCGTGGTACAGTACAGATTCCATCGGGAATGCCCCACTCACCATGATGCAGCGTGGTAAGTAATTTTAGATGGACCGTTTTCTTTACCCTAGCTTTTTCTTCTGGTCCGTGATTGGCCTCAAAAATCCCTCGTGCATTTCTTGATAATGCCGGTCGATTTACGTCAGTTGTATAGGTTAGGGTTAGGTACCATCTCCTACCGCTGTTGAGGGGAGATTAGAGGACGAAAGAAAGGGAACAGTATCTCGCTCCAAGCTCAGTTGGCCAACCCTAGGTAGGAATTTGCAATTAAAAGTACAAATGCATAGATACAGATTGGTTCTCTACGAAGATCTGTGCAGCTATTAGGTTTGGATCATGCTCCAAGACACTCCGGGGACGGCAGCCACAGCCGAGGTCCGGAGTACTAGCTCTAATAAGCCCACGTCGTCTGTTCCGGAGCATTGGTACGGATATACGAAGCCTGCTGATGTAGCATTGTAAACAGTTACGCATACCTTCCCATGCCAAAATTGTCAAAATAAATATTGATCCTCACGTGGCTCGAGGTGTTTAGGTAGGCATGTTTGGCGGTCGATGACGTTTCGGAAGGAAAAATGAATGGGGGAAATAAAAGGAAATGATAACAATAGTAGTAGTCGTAGATAGATCGATAAGAGTTGTCAATGATAGCCTTAGCACTCGGTCGTCAATTCACCTTGACATCTGCTGACCCCCACGCGGATCCTCAAGTAGAAAGCCAAAAAGGGCCATGTGCATGAGAAATAGTCGCTTCCAGTTCATAATTTGGTAGAGAAACTCATGATCTGATCACAAACCAAAGCTCGAAGTTAAGACAAAACCATCAACAGCTCCAAAATATACCCATTAACCTCCTCAAGTGAGGTAATCGCCACGAGAAAATCTGACCATTTCTCCACCACTGACTAGTAATATCTAGAAAGAATGTTGTCATAGCACATCGGTGTCTTAGGCAAGCGAAGTCTGATGTGCAAGCTTCAGCCCTGTCATGGCCGGAAAGACTGTAAAACTGTCAATGTACCCGTTAGTTGATCCCACAGGATGTATTTGGCCTATGGAATAAGTACTATAATCCAGAGAAAAGGGCAGTCAAGGCAGAAAGAGTAGAGAATCAAACCGTGCATTGGCATTGGCCGTATTATATGTAACTGGTGGGTGAAACCCCGAAAAAGGGTCGATCCCTAACACCGTGGACCCTATATTAGTTGTCTAGTGACGTTGGCTGTCGACTATCTCATTAGTAGCCCACTTCCAGGTCCTCTCTTTCATTACCCCTCATTGTGTGGATGACGAGGGTTTTGTTTTATCAAGCCATTTAGGCAAACCGCCACACACAAAGGGAACTAAGTACGGAGTAAGGTAAGCCAGAGTAATAATGTGACGCTTTCCCGTAGTTCTACCTAAACTCGTCCAGCCACCCAAGCCATCGGCTTCCGTTGTGAATGATGTGCGGGGACAGCATACCCATATGATCCATAGGACTGCAGAATGCACAGCCTCAGTCTGACTTAAACTCCCGAGATTGACTAATATCCTATGCGGGTCGCATTTGTTTGGTAATTGCCAGTGTCACCTTGTCCAGATGAGCCAGACAAAGCGGAGGCGAGCGTAAAGCCATCAATGGATGGACGTCATCCGACTGATCTTCAAGAGACAAGGTCGTAAAGAAATGAAAAATCAAAACATGAAACAACGATCAGTAATTACTGATGACTCAGGAGAAGTGAGCAACTCTAGTATCTTTCTAACAGTCCTTCTCCAGACAACCAAGTGCCTAAAAGAAAAATAGGGTTAAAAAATACATAAATACATATTAAATAGTGAAAGAGAAATGCATGAGGCTTCTACCCTCATATAATACTAACTAATCTGCGGAGCGTTTACTTTACTACTGAGTAACCTGAAGGATGAGGAAGCCACTTTGGTTTTCTTACATCTTGTCCAACGCACTCCTACCTGGTATGTAGAATTAGTCTGCAGTACTACCTAGGTACATACATATACATACATTGTTAGTCAGTGGCAGCACTGAGTGATTTGTCTCGTCCACTCTTCACCTCCATCGTCCCGTTGTCCGATTGTCGGGGAATGACTTTCATAGATACGTTGTTACTTGAGAGGAACAGTCAGTACAGAGTAGTTTTTAGAAATAGAATCAGGAAATCTGTGTAAGGTAATGACAACCCTGTAAAATTCAAGGTAGTGGCTCCAATGGGATACTATATTCACATAATCATGGTGGGTACTCATATACATAGACACTCTGTATAATACATACATACTATACAGCCATTTCCCACAGTGAAGAGATGTGGCTGCAGTTGTATGATACCATACCATCACAAGACGATACCGACAATGCGTCCCATCGGCGAGGCCTGCGAACGGAGGGTTAGTAAATTTCCAGCAAAAATCATCCATCTGATTACTCGATTCTGACAAAAAAAAGAGGGCTTCGGCTCCATTAGGTATTAGCCTCTTACTTCCACAACCGGCAACAAGAAAGTCTCTTCCAATCCCCTTTGTAACCCCAACACAAGGCGTACCCATAGGCACTGATTCCCACCATAATATAAAAAAAATACAATTTGAGGCAAGAAAAAGACTGGTCGCTTTATTATAGGAAGCTAAAGGGACGCCCACCCATACTTTCAATATTACTTTACATTACTTTGGTATCATCTAGAAGCTCCGGACTACTATTTCAACCTGGACTTTCCCCCGGCAGGCAACTGCATTCTCACAAGAGACTCTCGCTCGGTACTATACCTCTACTACAGTGCTACTACTACTACGGAGTATTTTAATTTCTTGGATTACTGCCTATCTCTCCTGCCCCAACTGGAATTTTAGAGCTACATAAGAGTCCAGTCTCATTCTGTGGTTCTCAGTGTGGTACCGTCCCATCTGGACATTCCGTGCCTTGCTGCGCTAATTTTTCCTTTTTATTTTATTTTATTTTTTTTCTCGTTTTTTTCCCCTTCCCCTTCCTCGCCCGCCCACTTTTAAGTCAGTTTCGTCACTTTTCAGGGAGACCGTCGCCTCAGGCCACCACCGGTCACCGGGGGCCACCGCACCTCTTTTTTGCCGTCTTCCTCGCCCCCTCCTCTTCCTCTCTCAATTCACTTCCAACCTCTAAACCTCTTCAATAACAATCTTTTGGAGCCTCTTCAGCTTCGTGCTGTAGGCGTTTATTCTCCTACCTTGTCACGGGGGCAACCTTTGTCACTCTCGTCCTCCGTGTACATTACAATTAGTTACCGCACATGACTCCACAATCTGCTTCACCTGTACCTTCCGCAGTCTCCTCCGCCGCAGCGTCACAGATATCGTACGATCCTCGAGATGGAGAGCCCTCGGTAACACGCGCTCTTGCGGGCATGAATCTGTCCGCAGCGAACGGGGATGTTCTCCCCACGCCCCCTCCGCCTGCGAAAACTGCCAGGCCGACTATGGCAAATCGCATCTCTCGTATGTTTTCCAACACAGGGAAGACAACTTCAAAGGAGCCGGATACCCACCGTGACTTTTCAGACAGCAGCACAGACAGCGTAAAGCCACCTAGTAATGGCAGCGGGAGGCAGTCTAAGCCTACTTCTAGGCCTTCTTCCAGAGCTCCATCGCGACAGACTTCTACGAAGGAGGACAACGAGAGAAAGCCAAAGTCTAGCAGTGGAAAGGATCAAAGAGAATCATCTGCAGCAGCACACAAGCGGTTCGAAGCATTGCCAGACCACGCCCACTGCCATCACCTTAAGAGTACACGGCGGCAGGAAAAATTGACAGACCTCCTTCGGGACATGCTTGGCGGCGGCAGGAAGAAAGACGATCATGTCGATGATCAGCAGCTATCACTCATGTCGACATGGATTGACCAGTTCAAGAATGAACGCGACAAGTTAGCCGCCGATAAAAAGGGTGGTCCCAACGCTACGGCTTCGTTAGTCGATAAATATGGTAAATGCCAGGAGATCGTCGGACGGGGCGCATTCGGCATCGTCCGAATCTCTCACAAAGTCGATCCCAAAGATTCCAGGGTCGAACAACTATATGCTGTCAAAGAATTTCGCCGTCGTCCTCAAGAGACCAGCAAGAAATACCAAAAACGTCTAACCTCCGAGTTTTGTATATCCTCATCTCTTCGCCATCCGAATGTCATCCACACCCTCGACCTCTTGCAGGATGCTAAGGGCGATTATTGCGAAGTAATGGAATATTGTGCCGGTGGCGATCTCTACACCCTTGTGCTGGCCGCAGGAAAACTGGAAGTTGCCGAGGCCGATTGCTTCTTCAAGCAGCTCATGCGTGGTGTTGAATACATGCACGAAATGGGCGTGGCTCATCGTGATCTTAAGCCAGAAAATCTGTTGTTGACTACTCATGGTGCGCTCAAAATTACCGATTTCGGAAATGGGGAGTGTTTCCGCATGGCTTGGGAAAAGGAAGCACACATGACAGCAGGACTTTGCGGCTCCGCTCCATATATAGCTCCTGAGGAATATATCGAAAGGGAATTTGATCCGAGGGCAGTCGATCTGTGGGCCACTGGTGTAATCTATATGGCAATGAGGACAGGGCGTCATCTATGGAGGGTAGCCCGCAAAGACGAAGATGAATTCTACCAAAGATACTTGGAGGGTCGAAAGCATGAAGATGGTTACGCTCCCATTGAGACTCTGCATCGGGTAAGCGCTGATAATAGTCTATTTGGTGCGTCTAAGCTTACGGATGGCTCGCAGGCTCGTTGTCGGAACGTGATTTATTCCATCCTTGATCCAAACCCTTCTCGTCGTATCAACGCCTCGCAGGTCCTCAAATCCGAATGGGTTCGCGAGATCAAATTGTGCAAGGCTGGCGAGGAGGGATTCTGATCTAGTCAGTGTCTTGCCCTTGAGGCTTTGATTTTCGCAGATAGTGTATCCCTAGGGGGCAGAGCCTGGGCGGATTTTGAACATTGGCCTGGACTCTGTCCCTCTCGTGGTAGTCTGCCTCTGTATGCCTAGTTTTGTGATAAAACCGGGTGGCTCATCTGTTTATCCCATTTCCTTGGGGTTTTAGACCTTCTTCACCTGTTTCATAAAAAGGAGGTCCTTTTGCTTTCTATACCGGCGCATGTCTTACCAGCCTGCTAGCTTAAGGGCTTAGTTTGTTTTTATGTTTTTCACGCTAATGCAACGAAGAGTCATGACCTTGAGCTCCTTCTCTTTCCTTCCTTCTTTCCTTCGTCTTTGTCTTTGCATTTGTTAATCATATATGTTGTATCTCCATCATTCTACTTATCCGGCATGCAGAGTTCAGCGACAGCCTTTCGCCTTTTCTATTTCTGGGTTCTTGGCTGACAGATAAGTTGATGTTACTGACCTACTAGCTCATCTAATTAGGTCGCTATGGAGCTAAGGGCACGTTTAGTTTCCCGGTTGGGTTCCGCTGATTCTGCAATTTATCAATCAGATTGTTTATAAAAGGGCGTTTCATATTTTGTCAGTTATAGCGAACTGCATATCTGTGGGACTGTCTCGTTCATTTGTACTCGGGGTTTGGGCACTTATTATTTGGATACCCTTTGACACTATTTGTTTCAATGCTATTCTTGTCGGAGTTTTTATAACTTGATGTATCTTTGCTGGTCGTAAACAAGGCTAGCCACTCTCTCCCCCTTTTTAGTTGCATATTAATATATTATAATGAAATCTGTTGAAATTCCACAAGAGTTCAAGGGAGTGATGGGGAGAACATGGGCTTTCAGTGGAGCAGCACACTAATGCCTATGTCGTCTCCCATCATGTGATGCGTCGTGTCTCCTTGCCTTAGACTGCAGGACAGAGGCATAGCGAGGTATAGTCTAGTATTTGCCAAGGTATCACTGTCGCTGGAAACGCCAATTCAGTTGCTATTCTGTGGCCAGAATCTGGATGGCATTGGCCTAGTGAAACACTTCAATGCCTACATTCCTGGTACCAACATGGGTTCATGTTACCCAACCTGTACTAAACCTTGACTTGGTTCGGTGAGCTTTTCGGCTATGCTCTTTTAGTAGAACCACGGTACTTCTTCCTCATGCAAGGCAATATCCTCTTTTGTATCCCCTCCTCTTCTTGTGGGGCCTCTGCGACAGCTGCGATGTGTATGTACATGTCTTAGCAGTGAAGTTATGTCTTCTTTAAACTAGCTTCAGAGACACAATTACATAGAACTTTAGGTATGTTTTGATTCCTTTTCTTCTGTGCTGAGTGACCATGCATAATATATATTGATGTTATTATATCCGTATATTCATTTGATTACCCCTTTCCCTGGCTGGATTATAAACGGCTAGATTCAGAAGTTCCAAAAACGTGCATCTTCTATAGTTAGTTGAATAGTTGCAGTCACGGTTATTCACCACTATCTATACCCCTACAAGTAACAGCACCATGAAGTCACCATCTATAATTTTGGAGTACCCGGCCAGAAAGCATTCCGCAGAGAAAGAGCCCTCACACCTCCCTTTCACCAACCGCCATTGTAGCTTCTGCCTAGTACCCTGACCTACCTTGTGCAAGATCATCGGCGTCTAGCCATTTGAAATCGACGACGGTTCCAGGCCAAGCTTGCTTGGCACTCCGTGCAGACCGAAAAGTGCGAGAGATTACTCAATAAGAATGTCCAGAGTACTGCGTACCATACATGGTTTTCTTGTTGTGTGAATTGGTCTTTCTTGGCGCCTAGTCCATTTTGCTTTTTCCTTGCATTGGAATTCCTTGGCATTATGCCCTAATGCATGTATGGACCTCGAGAAAGGTTATGGTTGTGTGGTGGTAACAGGCAGCATGATTCTCAAGGATCCCAGGATCCACAATCCACAATCCACATTGGAAGGGCGTGGTTGAAATGTGAGAATTAAATACCAGTATTTTCATTGAGCGAGACTCATAGTACTCGTTTGGTCCGGAAGACCATATCAACTTGCAGGTCCATCTGATCTAAGGCTTAACCGCTCATTTAGGGCTTAGTCAAAAGTCACAGTTAACTACATGGTGGTGGTGCTTTTCGAACGCAGTAGTCGTATGTATAAGCTTTGCTTGGTGTAGGACTCTTAACTAGACTTATCTTCTGTCATCCCGATCCATTGCACTTCTATGTGGTTGCTATCATCCATGCGTGCACAATCCTGAAGGGTTGGTATCATACTGATACTCAATAGATCACAACCAAAGCCTAGGTTCACGGTGCGAATTTGTTACACTGAGGATGTTACAGCGTAACAGTCCATTTCAAGAGAAAAGAGAAGTTTCTCTGAAGTCGTGCAAGATCCGGAGGAAGGTAGTAACATGGAGGGCTTATAGGTCTTCACACTCATCACCGGGTAGAGTTACGGTATTTGAGGATGTCACTCTGAATTAGAAGAGATCGAATTGACATCACCATCCTTGTGTATCGGATCCAAGTTTCAATACATGACGTTAGAGGAGACAGTCGATAAGGATTTAATACCGTATCGTATCAAGCTACATGTAATTACCGATACAGTACTCTTCTTCTATAGGGCTGGAGAAAACGTCTCCTGATAATCACTGTATGAGTGTACATACATACACAGCCACACACATAGCCACATTAGAGGGAATCCCCCCCGAAGTCCCGCATTGCCAGCCCTGTGACAGTCACCTCTGTCTTTTCGAACATTCAACCCTATCGTCAACTAATATTCCGCCAGACAATCCAGGCATTTTCTCGTTGCGTACATTACCTGCACATATCCTATCAAAATCCTCACCGCCATCACTTGCTTCATTGCCTACAGTAGTACTCAGTCGGTTCTGCCTGCTTAGCCGTCATCATGTCCTGGGCCGGTGCGCAAAGCTTCCTAAGTCCCTTATCTCTACATATGTTAGGTTAAGTGCTGATATGCAGTCTGTGAATCTTAGGGTTCAAGAAGAATGTCAACCGTGCTACCACCCAAGTCATGATGAAGACGGGTATGTACATTACTATATATAGCCCCGCGGCTCGAGACGACCAAGTGACTGTTGATATGAGCGGTACTCAGTTGCTGATATAGTATAACCTGTACAGGTCATGTGGAGAGGACAAACGATCGTGACTATGAAATCGAAGAACGGTAATGGCATCGAGAGACCTGGCATAAGCTAAGCCAGTCACTGATGGGATCCCATAGGCGATACCGGACCATGGAAGCTGCTGCCAACCGTCTACAAAAAGAAGCTAAAGGCTATCTAGATTCATTACGAGGTAGGGTTCTTACTCGTTCAAATGGAGCGAAATGCTAAGTCCTTGGTTGTGACAGCAATGACTGCCTCCCAGATGCGTATTGCGGAGACAATCGATGCCTTCTACGGTGATGCTGGAACGCGCGATGGTGTGAGCAGGAGCTACAAACAGGCTGTGGAAGATCTGGATGCCGAAACAATAAAAGCCTTGGATGGGCCATACAGGTGTGTGACATCTTAATATTAGAAATTCCATAGCTGCCGCTAACTGGTTTATTAGAACTACCGTTCTTGAACCGATCTCGCGCTTTTGCGCCTACTTCCCTGACATCAATGAGTGCATCAAGAAACGCAATCACAAGTTACTCGACTATGATTCTATGCGAGCCAAGGTGAAGAAGTTGGTCGAGAAGCCAGACAAGGACGCTACAAAGCTTCCCAGGGCGGAGCGCGAAACTGAAATTGCTAAGCAAGCATACGAACAGTTGAATGAACAACTTTTCACCGAACTCCCGCAACTTATCGACCTGCGTGTACCTTATCTGGATCCTAGCTTTGAGGCTTTGGTCAAGATCCAACTGCGTTTCTGTGCTGAGGCATACTCTCGCATGGCACAAGTGCAACAATACCTTGACGCGGAAACAAGAGACCAGTATGCTCGGGGCGACTTGGATAACAAGGTAGAAGAAGTATTGCAAGAGATTCGTGATTTGAGTATAGCGGGAACTGTTTGATATGTGAAATTAGTTATTTAGTTATATCATTGCTGGCCTGTTTATCATTTGCTCTACAGAACTAATGCTGTCGAGGCTTGCCTACGGGTCTGTTATCTCGCTTGCCCAAGGGTCTCTAGGCCTAGGAGTCAGTACATATTATGTCAAATTTTCTTGACCAGTAGGATAAGAGAAGCAGAGTGTGTATACTAGTTAAAAGCAGATACGCCCAAGCCCTGATGGTAATGGCTCCGAATTTTGGAATGTTGCAGCATATGGACAAGTAAACAAGCCTTTTCAGTGAAATTTTCAGGCATTGCTGGCGCAATCTGTGTCTTAATGTACTATTTTGGGTATCTGTCTATATGGTTCTATTTATCTGTACAATATTTTAGCCTCATCGACTGCTGTATAGCTCACCACAGTTATTCACGAATATCACAGCGCGCTACCATCACGGTATATTTCATCTGCTAAGATGTCCAACACCGGTCCAGCTGCCGCACGTACTGCAGCCATCTCAGTGTTGTTCATTTCCGTGAGAACATAGTCTGCAACATCGCCTCGATCTCGGGTTGATGGACGACCGATCCCGACGCCTATTCGCAATACAGAAAGGTCTTCATGCGAACGATTTTCGCCAGGACTTGTACGCGGTGGGTACAAGCCTTTTCCTCGTAGACTCTCCATGATGCTGATCAACCCTCGATGGCCGCGCAAACTGGCCTTTTCAGGCCCACCCCGTTTTACTCGGACTTTTCCCAAGGGCGCCTCCAGTTCATCGTGGAGGATCACCAGGGTGGGAGCTAAGGATCTCAGCAACTGAGGATCAGTGCCACGACGCTGCCATTCGGGGTTCTCAAGATCTGCAGCCTCGGTCGTCTTAGAGAGCGCCACATTTCCCTGCATGACCACCTTCCCCAATATCTCGGTCTGTGTTGTAGATATCCAGTTCTTCAATTGTCGAACAAGCTTCGAACCCGACTCATTCATGTACGATGGGCTATACCACGTCCGATAAAACAAGGGCCCGGCAGATGGCTGGTGTTTGGTGGAAACCAAGGGAAACCTGTTGGGTAGAAGAGGTATTAGGGCATCGAGGAGAATATGTCCAGCGCTGTGACGAGTTTGGCGGTAGGGACGGGGATTTCCAATTGACGCGATAAAGAGGAACCGGCGCGGAGTCTTCACTAGAGATATGTGGGTTGCCATCGAATATGGTATGTTTTGTTGGAACCGTGATATGATATGAATGGATATGGCCCCTTTGCGCCTTTCATTAAAATGTGTTGTGTTGGGTGTTGTCTTTCTAGGGTCCGATGTGAGGAAGCAGGTTTAAAAGGAATGACTCAGCGTTCGTGTTATGACTCTGTTAGGAGGACAGAACCAGTACACTATTAGAGTATGTAGATATACAAGTGAATAGGAAAAGTGTCGTTGTTTGTTTGATAGGCAATTAAATAATAGGGCAGGATTTGTTCTGGTTGCAACGGGAGATCGTCCGTGGATGGTTAAATTATACTCTTGTATTTTGACCAAAGTTGGCTTCTATCGTTACTCACCCATGTATTGAAAATAGATACAGTACAGTATTTGACGTATTGTATCTTTTGTCACTCGTATTCAGTTTCCTTGGTCACCATGTGAATCAAAGAGTCTAGGCTGGGCTCGATTAGGGCTGATCATGGCAGGAGATCTACGAAGTCCCTCGATGCACGGGACATAGAATTCGTATTGGAGAACAGACGATACTATAATACAGCTTAATCCTGGCCCAATGACGAAGCTGAGAAAACCCGCTTAAACATCGTCCATCAGACGCGTCCTCCTCACCAATGAAACGCCCCAGGTTCTTGATCTCGAGATCGGACCCGGTGACTGGGTGATCGAATCGAGTGCTTTACCTATATCCCAATGCCACCATCATTGCTTTCTACGTTGTATGTTTGGCTAGAGTCTCAGCATCTCCTTTCAGCCAGATGAAACCTTTGGCCTCATCCATATACGTGGCCTGTCCGCATTCGGGGGCATTCGACAACTGGGAATTCACCTATCAATAAGCGTTCACACAACTTGCACTGAGGGATTCGATCACAGATACAGATCCTGCATGCGACACTGTGACATACCCTAATTCTGATTCGTATGTAGAATTTTCTGGTCCACTTTGCGCTCCGCCGCCGAAGAGATTGGAAACCTAGACAATCTGATCAACCTGCAACCCAGCGCGCCTCGCACAGCAGGGTTTGTGCACATTCATACCCTGGAGCGCACGACGACAATAGGCCTCTCGTCAAAAGACGTTAGGCAAAATGGTCCTGATCGCTGCCTTCGAGGACCTGGAGTTTTATAATCCGAGGAGCTTTTGGCGATTTACGGGACTCTAGTTTATTAAATGGCCCATGTAGTGAAATAGTAACAGCACATATTTTTGTGTTTCTTCCTTTCTAATGTGTCAACATAGATGGCCAGTTGGCCGCAGATAAACCGTACAATCGTAGATGAAATGTCACATCAAAATCATTACCTTTAGATTCAGGTGGTATTTTCTTTTCTTTTTTTCTTCCCACCCAACTCCCATCCTTTTGTCGGTCCCGTACTTCCGTTTCGTAGAGCTTCCAGGCTGCATACCCAATACTGGCAGCACCTACTGTGTACTGACGAAAACAAAAGCCACAAGCAATGTTTTAGGTTGAACGGTCACCAAAAAGAACGCCTTGAAGAATTGCCTCGCCTTCGTCTTGACGCCAGTGACCTGTATCTGTCAGCTGTTGTTTCCACATAATCTGATCTCTCTCGGTGAGGTCCTCCCAGCGGCGTAGGCCCCCGTCAGGTGCATTATGATATGCCCTGTTCGTAGACTCTATGAGGATCTCGTTTGTATCGCGGTTGCGACGGACAACAATAGAGGTATGTGATAGAGACGCAGCGGAAGAGGATGGGTCGTTTGCTGCAAGATCGGTATCAAGGATTGAATCAATTGCATCTGCTGCTTGACGTGCATGAAGAAGATCACGTAGGGAGCGGTGATGTAGGGTGGGAACTGGCGACGAAAGTGTTGAGTGCATTGACATAGTGACTGATGGCACTGCTAAAGGATGCGACGCAGGTTGATGATATGGACGCGCGACGGCGACACGAATATCGGGGGGGAGCCATTCGGTGGCTCCGAGATATGGAGGCATAACACCCCTGATCTCGGTGAAAGCCTGAAGGAGGAAGCAGACAATGAAGATAGATAACAGAGCAGTCAGCCCACTGGCGAAGTTAGCCCAGGCATCCGAACTTCCTGGCATGACTAGGACATAGCGCGGTGAGCGACTGGAGGGCGGCGATGGGGCGAGTGGGAGCGTGTGTACGACAACGGTATTGCCCATACTGACGGAGGCAAGCTTGACATATTGTGGTGGCGTCTCAGGCCTAACTGGGTTCGGCGGAGGAATGAAAGAAGAGAAGCATATCTTTGTCATGGAGAATGGATGGACGTCGTGGAGGGTAGTGTAGGGACGTAGCTTCCCGTACCCTCCTCTCCTAGGGTTGTACTCGAGCGTCAGGACTTCGATAGATTGATCACTTCCCGAAACGGCAATGATGATTTGTTCCTGGTTCTCGAGATTTGAACCCAGATTGCACACATCCAGGCCAAGCCCAATCTTGATTGCTTTGCGGAGCTTCTTACGCCGGATGATGGTTGCAGATGACTTTGATTTCGGTGATAGCCTTTGCGACAAATCAAGAAGCACGAGCTCGCAGCCTTTACGGTCTGGTAAATTCTGAAGCAAAAGCAACATTGTGCGGGATAGGAAGCGCAAGGCTCGAAATTTGGGCCTGGGTTTGGTTGCTGCTTCAGACAAAGGCGTACTATATACGCAATGTACATCAGGTGATGCATTAGATCTCGTTGACGATGAGATCTGACAGGTGTACACGTCAGTGCCATTGGTATAGGCAACCTGGTATTTGCCATCGTCCAAATCCGCAATATCTACATCCTCAGCTTCCTCATCACTACCCAACCGTATCCTTCCCATGATATCCGATGTACTGGGTGTAGGAGTAACATGAAAAAGGACGATCTCTCCTGATGGAGCCAATCCAGTCGCAACCGCCGCTATACGCGGAGACTCGGCATCTTTCCACGGCGAGAGCCGCAATACTCTTTGATATGTGTCAGGACCGCCGGCCTTCTCTGTTCCTTTGGTGCGAAATAAAGATGTACGAGATAATGCAGTGGTCTTCTGGGAAACTTGAGTGTCAGTTTCCCTATATGGTTCTCTATTTGCGACTTCTTCGGTCGAATTATTCGTGAAAGATCTTTTTCGCGGGGGGTAATCAATCTCGAAAGACCTTAGATGTTGGTTATTGCCACGCTTTTGCTCAGCTACAGAGCTATTGATACCAGCAAAGGCAATAATAGAATCATCGCTTGCATGCGCCGTTGCCAATGAAGTAACGGAGTCTTCGTCGCGTGATAGTTCGATATCGACCACCTCGGAGATTTCGTTGCGTTTGGATGTGTCCAGCAGTGCCTGTTGTTGTGCCTCGAATATTAGCGCACCGACAATAACCAAAAGACTTTGGATTTAGAATATAGGGACAGAGCAATCTCGAATCATTGCCCCAGAAGGGATAGGGTGGCACTTGCGATTTTGTTCCCAACGCCGCTACGCCCTTCGCCGCCTCCGCCCGCGACAAGAAGAAAGCCATGATTGCGCGGGTCGAAATCAGCGGCAAAGAGAGGACATGATAGGGTCAATTTAGCCGAAGGAACGAGTGGCGCCATGATCGGGATGGACTACTCGTCCTGGACAAGGGAAGAGTTGAATGTGTATTCAGTACTAGCAAGGGAGGGAATCGAAGTTACAGGCCAAGTAAGCTACCGATGACGTTCGGCCCCGGATTTAATATAATTCAAACCAAACCTCTTGGCAGAGAAGGACTCCACCTACGTAAGATCTTACAATAAATGGATAAGGCAGTGACTTCATTCTGGAATGAAATCGAGAAGCAATGGGGAGAACTATGTAGAAATCATCATAATAGTTTTTGGCGGAGATCCGTAAAGATCTCGAACACTGTTCACCTCATTTCTAGTACAATTCTAATCTAATCAACTTCTTGTCCAGTAAACTCAGGCAGCCGCTTGCGAATATCTTCCCATGTCTCGTCGCCTTCCACCAAGGACTTGAGAGCCTGCAAAATCTCATCCTCGCTAGCACGGACCTGCTTAGTCGAGTCACGATCACGCAAGGTGAAGGTGTCGTCCTTCACCGACTGAAAATCAACTGTGATACCAAACGGCGTGCCAAGTTCGTCGTTGCGTGCGTAACGCTTTCCAATGCTAGCCGAGGAATCGTCAACCCGGTTGGAGATGCCCATGCGCCGCATCTTCATCATCAAACGATGTGACAGAGGACGGAAAGAAGCATGGTTCGAAAGAGGTACAATGAGAACCTTGGTAGGCGCAATTGCTGGTGGGAAGGACAAGACCTATATAATACAGATATTAGCGGGGACCAATTCAACGTACTACGGCGAAGGACAACAGCTTACACCACGCGCTTCATCACCCTCTCGGGACCAGTACACATGTTCGAGGGTACTGTACAAGATGCGGCCAATGCCAAATGATGGCTCAATGACGTTGGGCGTGTATTCACGGACATTCTCTATCCGTGTCCGCTTCTCGATCTTGATCAATTCCTTATCCAGCTCAACTCTGCCTGAGCCGACGCCCTCTACATCCACCTCAATCTTGCCTTGCTGCTCCAAATCGAGAGCCAACTTCTCACGGAATTCCTGAGAGAGCGCCTCGACGGCGGCTGCAACAGCCTTGCCGTCCTTCTTAAAGCGAGGGCCGAACTTCTTCTTGTCCAAGTCGACCTGCCATTCTTCAATTTTGAGGGGCTCAACTCGAGGCTCACGGACAACAAGAGGCGCCCCGGTCTTGTTCTTGTGCACAGTCAAGTCATAAGCACTGCGGTCGGCACAGCCAACACATTCAATCCAACCATAGCTGGTCTGCAGCTCGGCATCCCAGCAGTCAGCAGCGTAGTGAGCCATTTCATTAGCCATGTGTTGACGGAACCGGAGCTTCGCTGGGTCCACACCCAACTTGAGGAGGAAGAGCTGAATGCGGGCAAGGAAGTATCCGAGAGTTTCGTTGTCAACCAGACCGGATTCAATGGCTTTGCCGATGGTCATCTTCGTGGTTTGTGTGCTTCCAGACAGCTGCACATCACGGCTAAGCAAGGAAAGTTCGATGTCTTTCATTTCTTGAAAGCGAGAATGTTTTTTGCCTCCCTCTGGGTCCACATAGTGTTCAATCTCAGCCATGAGGAATTCGCGCACTCGCAGCAGACCGGCACGGGGCGAGATCTCATTCCGGAACGATTTGCCAATGGAGGCCGACGCAAAGGGCATTGACTGCTGGTTGAAGTCCAACAGCTTCTGGAAATTCAGGAACTGTCCCTGAGCGGTTTCAGGGCGAAGGTAGCCAGGCATATTGCTGCTAGGACCGATTGAAGTCTGGAACATCAAGTTGAATGCAACGGGGGGAAGAAGATTGCCATCGGTCGTCGGATTTCTGATATCGTACTTGGTGATGATTTGTTCCAGCTCCGGGCCGTCATAGTTGTCAATTTGCGCTAAAGTCTCCTCATACTCCTTGACGACAGCATCGTCTAACCGGACAGCCTTGGTCTCCTTAGCCTTTTTCTTCCTCTTTGCCTCCTTCTCTTCGTCCACGACAACCTTCTGGCCACGCGCTTCCTTGTCACCTTTCAGACGAGCCTCAAGGACCTCCTCTACCAGGTGGTCCGCGCGGAAGATCTCGCCGGTTTTGGGGTCTTTGCACATCCAGTCGGCAAATTTCTCGACATGTCCGCTAGTCTTGAGAATTTCATGCGGGGTCAGCATGGTGCAGTCAACCTCCAGCATGTCCTCCTCGAGCACGAAATGCTTCCGCCACAAATCGACAATATTGTTTATAAGAGCGCAACCAGGAGGGCCGTAGTCATATAGACCGGACACCCCTCCGTAGATCTCGAAGGAGGGGGTGTAAAAAAGTCGACGGCGGAGCATCGACTCCAAGACCGTACGGTCAATGACCTGACCGGTCTTGGTATTAACGGTCGCCATGATGGTGTTCTTCTTTTTAGAAACTTGGGCGGCTCGAAAGGTGACGGGGGAGGGTGAAAAAGATCGCGTGCCTATGGCGGGGTTCCAACGAGGAAATTGGAATTGGCGGCGGGGAAGAGGAAAGAGTCGAGCGAACGAAGAAGCCAATTGAGTCATCCACGTGAGCCGCACCGGTCGCAGTGGAACACCACACAGTTGAGTGGAAACAGAATCAAGGTATAAGATATAAGAAAGAAGGCGGAGGAAACAAAGCGAGAGAAAAAAAATCTATATATATATAATAAACAAGCTAAAGGATTGAGATTATTTTCTTTTCTCTTTCAAACGATTCATCAAGGAGTCCGGATTATCTCCCTAATCTCCTTCAAGTCGATATCCTACCGCCGGCGAAATATTTCTCCGCCAAATTTTATCTCAAAACTACATCCATAGGTTCTCTCATCCATTTTTGAAGAGCGCCTCTGGGATTCCCGGTTTATCCCTGTTCCAAGATGGTTTCCAGGAAGTCGCAGGCGAAGCTCCTCCAAGTGCTAATTTAGATGTGAAACCCGCCAATAAACTCAGGCGTCAACTTCTCCATATCAAGCGGAAGCGGCTCAAGGACTCCACTCGACGAGCAGAACGATATCGGATTAAGAAAGAAGAGGCTAAGAACCCAAAGCTCAAGCATGAGCGCTTAAAGCGTAATATTCCGCTTACTATCGATCGCAAGCGGGTCTGGGATGATGCCAATAGTGACATCGAAGACGGTCTGGGATTGAGTGTCGACGTCGAGCGCATCAAGAAACAAAAGCAGGAAGAGGAAGATGAATGGAACAAGCCGTTGGAGCGCTCTGATGAATCGCAAGATGATTCCGATGACCAAGATGAGGTCGACAGCATGCTAGCCAGCAGTGACGACGACGACGACGACGAAGGAGGAGATAACGACAACGATAACGCTGAGAGGTCTCGGAAGTCTAAGAGATCATCTCTCCCATCCGCTACAGAGCGTGCAACAAGCCCGACTCAGTCAACCAAGAGCACAAACCTGAGCCTAGCTCCGGAAGCCCTAGCAACCAAGTTCCCATCGTTGTTTCCGTCGGAAACACCACCGACGCCCAAAATTCTCATCACGACTGCCCTGGTAGGTTTATATATTCGCTGTTACAGTCCAGGTGCAACACGCTCCATTAAGCATGTGGGAGTGTTGTAATGGTGTTCACTAGGCATCCGTGCTAATCATTGGCAGAACTCAACCCTTCACAACGAAGCCAAAGCTCTTACAGATCTTTTCCCTAATAGCCAGTATATCCGCCGTACAGCGCATCGTTATTCCCACAAGTTTTCATTGAAAGAAATAGCAACATTCGCAGCAAATCGCAATTACACTACTGTATTAGTCCTCCAGGAAGATTCCAAACGACCGTCTGGCCTCGATGTGATACACCTACCCAAGGGTCCCATGTTCCATTTTACTATTAGCAACTGGGTAGATGGCAAAAAGATCCCCGGGCATGGCGTAGGCACTGAACATTGGCCTGAATTGATTTTGAATAACTTTCGCACGCCTCTTGGGATTTTAACGGGTGCTATTTTCCGCTCATTATTCCCACCGCAGCCTGACATTGAGGGGCGCCAGGTTGTGACATTACACAACCAGCGTGACTATATCTTCGTCCGCAGGTGAGTTGCTCTTGTCACTCTGTTTTAGGCTTAGAGGATGTTGGGATTTTGACTGTCTCTGCAGGCATCGGTACATCTTCCGAGAGAAGAGAGAGACAGAAAAGAGCGTAGTTGATGCAGACGGAAAGGAGATGAAAGGGGCCGAGGGAATAAGAGCAGGCCTTCAGGAATTAGGGTGTGTGATCTTGTTATTCTTATTTCCCTCTTGATATATACTAATAAATCGTCGAACAGGCCTCGGTTCACCCTGAAATTACGAAGAATCGATAAGGGCATCCAAAGGGCGAGTGGGCAGGAATGGGAATGGAAGGCTGGAATGGAGAAGCAGAGGACCAAGTTCCAGCTATGATAGCTTTAATGCCAATTCCATCTGTGTTGGTCGGAGTTAGGGATAGATAAAAAAGGAGACTACAAAAGGACTGTATTGGATATATTGTGAGTTGATATTAATTATACTTTGGACGCCAAGCTTTTCACATATCCACCAAACGTGAAGTCCCATACGCTATCCAATGCATTCATTGATAATAGGGCTCTCAGTGATGTAGCGGCTCGTTGCCTCCTTTATCGTTCTGGACCGAATTCAGCCATTATGACGTCTGATGAACATACAGGGCGGACGTTTGTATATTTCTAGTCCTTCCCGGGTACTCAACCTCGAAGGACCATAACTATCATCAGAGATTGCTTGTTCTATCTCGCTGGAGAAGATGCGAAGGTGGCTCAGTCCGAACAACACAACAAACGCAGAATTGATTATTCACGGCAGTAGAAGCTGTGGCAAACGAAGATTTAGACACCAAACATAACGCCTAATTATCCATGCCAAGTCCGAAAGACATAGCTTTATAATTTGGATATCACATAAGAAAAAAGATGATTGTAATGCAAGTCATAAGCGAACAGATATCATCCGGAGGCACGTAAATGGGACCCATATGTGCGTGAGACAAGTTCTAATGTAAATCGTAAAAGGTGAAACATGGAGGGTGGGGTTAAAGCTCGTCTCAGTTTTGTGTTATCACCACAGCATGCGATCTCCGGCACATCACTGTCCATTGTTCTTCTTCCAACGGAGCAACTCCGCAAGGCTAGGAAGACTACAGCCAGATTTCAGGAATTCGTGAGCTAGCAGTTCATCCGCAGTGGCACGGCTGCGGACGTCGACACACAGACACTGGCTGAGGAAGGATTTGAGCTCCTTGCTCAACTTTTCAGGCTTCTTTAGACGAGGAGTGCCATTGGTGGCAATAAGATATAGAGCTTTAAGCGGTTCCTCGTTCAGGTAAGGGGGCTCTGACTCTATCATCTCAATAGCCATAATTCCTAGTGACCAGCAGTCGACCTTAGGTCCATATTCTTTCTGTTTGACAACTTCTGGGGCCATCCAGTATGGCGTCCCGACCATCGTTGCACGCTTGCTCTTTGATTCAGTAAGTTTAGCACAGAATCCAAAATCGGCTACAATCCTTTGTTAGCGTGATATTGGACTGTTCCATAGATGGGGGTTACTTACTAATCTTGACATGACCAGCGCGGTCAAGAAGGACATTGTCACTCTTGATATCACGGTGGATAATGTTTTGGCTATGTAAGTGTGCCAGCCCTTTGCAAGTCTAGGGAGATGATTAGTATAATCCCCGTGTATTTTGCCGTCTTATCGCGCTGAGCAGCATCAACGTACCTCTGAGCAAATGGTAGCAATCTGATCTTCCTGGATTACAGGGTTATTGTCGATGACATCTGTGAGGGCACCGCCCTCCATGAATTCCATAACAACCCAGAGCTCATTGCTTTGTTCTTGCAGGAATGAGTCAAGGAAATTGACAATATTGGCATGCTGACTGTCTTTCATTACAATGATCTCATTGACAATAAGCTCCTTTCGTGGTTGACTACGCAGATCCATTTGTTTGATTGCGACTTGAGTCCGGGGCCCATATTGGCGGTACAGTTCGCGGGCAACCGGAGACACAGCATGTTCCTTCACACGTGCAACATACACAGATCCAGAAGCACCTTGTCCAATCTTACGTTGCTTACTGTAAGATTCGTTGGGATTGTCTTTAGAGACGACGGACCTAAGCCGATCCATAACTTCGTTCTCAGACATTGCCGACATGCGAACTTCCCTCTGCCGGGGCTCAGCTTTCTTAGTCAGGGCAGCTTCAGCTTGACGGACACCATCAGGAACGTTCTTATTAGTTGCCTGTTTGTTCGCAATATTCAGTGGCTTCACTGGCTGCACGGGAGCAGGAAGTTTGCTGGGTGGTGGGCCCTGAGCCTGCTGTTTGGTACCATTGTTCTGAGCGCGTGCCGCAGAGGACTGTGCTCGCGGATCATGCGCAGGGTAACGCGAGCTGGGAGAAGATTGGTCTGACCCCGGAGCACGTGCAATTCCGGGGCCGTTGGCCGATATGTACTCCCCCGGCCGTTGGCCCTGGTTGGAACTAGTCGGAGGAGCTGGCGCTGGGCGCTGAGCAGTGAGCTGGCGTGCAGAGTCTTGTCGAGCCGAGCCAGGAGCCTGCGGGGCGGGACGGCCTGGTTTGTAGCGGTCGTTCATCGACGGATCGGCGCCATAGCCGCCGAGCTCCTGTTTGGCCAGAGGGACGCGAGTCTTTGGAAGTGAAGCGTTGTACGCTTCTTGATCGAGCCTATTTTGCTCTTCTTCACGTTGACGAGCACGGCGACCTTCTTCCTCCATGCGCCGACGCTCTTGGTCCGCCATCTCCTTCATCCTCTCCAGCTGTTGCTGCTGTTCCAAAGCACGATCTGAGTCTGATTTGCTGTGCGTCTGCGAGGGTGATGAACCAGCGGAACGATTGGAGTGGCCACTGTCTAAGCGCTGGGATGGGGCTGGTGGCGGCGGTCTTGGAGGAGCAATAGAACTGCCCACCGTATTGCTGTTGTAAGTTTTTGGTTGCTGGTTTGACTGGGGAGAGGCTAATCCGGCATAATACTGTGGGTTCTGTTCGCGCATCTTTATATCAGAGTAAAACTCGAGAACTTCGATGACGGCTTGGGGGTTCTTCTTATAGTCTTCTTTGGTGATAGCCGATGCAGTCAGCAGCTTCTCCCACTCAGGCGGTAATCCCACAAAGGCGCCTGTCCGCGGGTCGAAGCCGACGTGAACGCGGTGGCTAAAATTGGTCGGGTTGCTTACGCCTCCCATTCCCGGGCAGCGCTCGTAGATCTTGTCAATCCAGTCATAGATCTCGTCATCACTCTTGACCTCGCAGGTAATACTCTTAGTTGGTACGTCGCGTGTGATCAGAGCAGCCTTAGAGGTGGCATCTTTCGGATTGGCCAAACGAATAACTTCGAAGGCCATCCGACTGTCTTCGGAACGGGAGACAGCGGTGACCGTCTGAAGGGGGATAGACAAGACTACCCTGCCCGTCTCGTTCTTCAAAAAGTCCAATCGAAACTCTCGAAGTATCAAATATCGCTGGTTCCAGGTAGCCAGAAATTTGTCTTCCTTGCAACGAACATATCCTTCTTTGATGACGGTTACCCCTCCTTGTCCTGACTGGTTGGTTTTTGTTTGTGTGAGAGACGGGGTGCTAGTATTCGGGAATAATGACAAGTTTGCGGACCCTGGCGTACTGGGGGAGTCTAGGCTCATTTGGCTGAAGGACGTGACCGTATTTGAGGAGTTAGCAGGCAGGTTAAGCTTCGGACGCTCGGCTGGTGGGCGCGGTGCTGGCCCAGGATTCATGAACTGGTCGGGAGAGTACATCCTGTGTGTCGCCATCAGTTACTGTCCAAAGGTCCAATATCTTTCGGATGATACAAAAATAGGGACAAAAGCCATCAGTATATGCCGTAACAAATACACACTGGCTGCTAAGCGGTAGTGATAAATAAGAGCAACACCGACGTACTTTCCATAAGTTGAGGGGAGAAGCGCGCTGGCTCCAGAAGTAACTTCTTACTTCACAGCGGGTACGAGGGGTATCCGTGGATGGTTCGGCTGTTTGTGTAATTGCTGTATATTGTCAGGGATGGAGTCAAACTTCTTAGCACAAGGCTGGCGCTTCAAGCCCCGTGAGTCCCAAACCTAAATGGTCTGGTGCGCAGCATCGGGAATCCTACAACAATAGGAGTCGATCCGCCAGCAAAACAGTGGGGTAGAACTCAGTCGATATGGGGGGAGTATTGTCGGATTATTTTCCTTTCATTTTTCTTCTTTAATGATGCTTTGGACAAGAGAGACCTTACCTGACAATACGTTTAACTTTGGAAGAACCGAAAGGTCTCCTCGCACCAGCGAGTATGACCGAGCGCAAAGGACCCTTCAGAACGCGGTGAGAAGAGTCGCCAATTCAGAAGCGACAAGAGTAAGGGACGTATGTGAGAAAAGGGACTTTCCTGTGGGAAACAGTGAAGCGAATAAGAATGTGTTATATTAACAATGCATAGGAAAAAGGAGAAAAGCGTGGAAGGGAGAGAAAACAAAGTAGCAGGCGAGGGGTGGGAATCCAAGGAGAACGGAGGGGGGAAAGAAAGGGAAGGGAAATCGTAAATGAGGTTTCACTAACAGCGGGAGCCCATCGCAAGTCAAGGGGTGCGGCACTTGACATAGGAAAAGCGCTCGGGCTTCGAGAGCGGTAACGGTTGCAAAGAGAGTTCTAGGATCTACTAAGACATTCCTATAATAACGGTTTATCGATATCTTTATTTACTCTCCTTTACATTCTTGCTTTAGCTGGATAGTGATAATGATACAAGGGTTCCTCATATTTGAATGAATATATTTGATACACTAGTACTTTATTTCTACCGTAGTTACATCATATTCAGGGCCATTAGCTAACAGGATAATATCCATCAGACAGCGAATTCGTATCGGAGGCGGAGCGGCCACGTTCAATACTTAGACCTTTGGGTTAAGTGAGGAAAGGTTGTACTAGGAGGAGAATACTGTATTTTTTTCTGACAAAAAGATAGGGTAGTCTGCGGTAAGTGTTGTAGAGTTATTGCTACCCAAAGAGGTTGGGAGACACAGTTGCAGGTGGACTGACGGTGTGAATCACATAAATAACGAGACTGGACCAAAAAACCCAGTTCCCTGATGAAAAGGCGACGACGATGAAGGCTGAAATGTAACTCTCCTAAGCATGCTCGGCAATCTCCCGTCACGGCGCCTCCTAACTTAAGTAATTAGTAGGCATCGACACTTCTATGAACGATTGTACACGGAAGACCATCCCAAGTTAGTCCCTACGACTCCCTAGAGCATCCATGTCTGTTCAAATATCCTGCCACTGTTTGTATGTACCCAGTCGCTATCCCTTAAACCAATCACACCAATGTGTGTACTCCTAATCTTCCCCAAAGATAGAACCCCGACCCACGGGTTGTCGTTCCATAGATCCAAGAACTTGGGCGGTCCACTCGCCTGATACAAGCAACCTCATTTTTTGTTTCTCTTCTCCTTAACTATAATTCACAGATTTACCGCCAACTAAAGACCAATCAACCGTATGCATGACAACTCCCAGAGTATAGCAGCGATACCTACTCATATAGACTGTCTACCTAGTACCAGCTAACCTAGAGATAGGCTTGTCACAATTGAGACCGCCCGGGGGAGTCGTTCGCTGGCAGTAGATGGTTGAGTAAATAAACTTTAGAAAGTGTTCATATAATAGTTAGAATATGGATTGTTCTCTGTCGGTTCGTCACGGTTCTTCACCGAAGGGGTAGTTAAATTTGAGCAGCCCATTCAAACCGCCAACCCATCCATCATGCGCCTCACCACCCATAATTCTCCTCATCACACATGGTACTCCTCCCTGCCATTCGTTTTTGCCGTGCCGCATCTCTTCATTCCATACTCGGACCTCCATACCAACAGCCATTCCCTGACCCATGTTGACCCCGTCAATACTCATCTCTAATTCACGACCCCGGTTCTTTTCACTCAGTTTCAACGTAATCGGCGTGCTGGATGGTAAAACCAAAGGCCGGAAACTCAGACTCCGGGCACAGATTGGAGTTAATAGAACCGAAGGTACCAAGGGATGCACAATACTGCCACCACTACTCAAGCTATATGCGGTACTACCCGTGGGCGTCGAGATAATGATCCCATCCGCCACTGCCTCTGTAAGGAATCGTCCTCCGACATAAACATCCACCACCGCAAGATGCGGCTCCTTGCCACGATGGAGAAGCACTTCGTTCATTACGTACACTCCCTGGCTGCTCAACGTATTCCGTACGGAAGTTGAGCCTCGGTCTTGCTGAACAGGTCTCCCGTCAGCAGTGAAAAGCCCAACTTTTAGGCGGTTTCGCATCAAAATGCGAGCTCCGCGGCTCGAGCCCATTGATTTCCCACGAACCGACGACCATCCCGTGGGGCCTGTCTCAGAATCCGCTTGATAATCCGTCGCAATACACCTCGACGCTTCTAACATAGGAGCTCGATCCCCTACTCCCGCACCGGACATGTATACCTCACGAAATGCGCGTTTGTACTCCTCGAACTTCCACTCGCTTAAAAACCCCAGTGTACCCATGCTGAATGAAAGCACCGGGGGCACATTGTAACATGTAGCGAACAAGGAAGAAGCATGCAAAATAGTTCCATCCCCTCCAAGAGTAACCGTAAGGTCCGCTTTACTATGTAACCCCGAGGCTAGCCTGCTCAATGGAGCTGAGTAGATGGGAAAAGGGAAGTTTGAATGCACTTCTTCGGCAGTCTTTGGCTCTAGGATCAGGGCGATAGATGGATATGTAGATGTTACATGACTAGGCAAAAAGCTGTCAGTTGTATTCTCCAAGGTATCAAGACGGCTCCCATACTTCGCAAATTCAATCAGCGATTCCGTCACTGTTGGCACGCAATCCTTTTTCACAACAAAGACATTCCGAGGGGGTGCTGGCCATTGAAGAGAAAGGAGATCGCCCTCCCAAGATTCTGGGACAAAGGATCAGCAAGGCATAGTCTAGTGTCACCTTCTTTCGCGTTATCTCAAGAGGCGGAAGCGGTTTTGCAGTTTGCAGAGACGCACACCTTCGTATTTAGGTAATAACCGGTGAGGTAACGTCTCGATATCTCTGATTTCACAGCGGCGAAGAGAAGATGAAAAGGGTCGCTTCCATGGTGTATACTTGGTTATGCTAATCATGGACCGAAATGATTGCGTTCGAAGAGTAGTCGCTTGCATGTTGAAAAAGGAGTGAGCAGCTCAAAATAAGGCTTGACACAGAGATTAGCGCTGTGAACAGCGGCTATTTTCATTGATCTAATAAAAGCTCACTTGTATTTTTCCCTCTTTCATCTTCCGGGCTCAACTTCTGGGGGACAACACTAATCTGAAGCATGGAATCATTCCCGGAAGACGTATATTTATGGAAGCCTTGAATTTGTATTACCGTTCCCGTTAAAGAAGAAGGGAGAGAGAGTGTGTGAGTGAATGAACGAAGGTCACTCCGGATCTTTGATGGGGTGAAGGATAAGGTGGTCCCCAGAATGATCTACTCCGGAGCTGAAGAGCCTGACCGCCCTGAGAGCCTGACGTATGAGGGAGAGAACGTCACAGGTGCCTTGCCTGTGGACTATTTACCAGCAGTGGATGTCTTGGCTTTCGGGTTCACAAGATCCCCTCCTGCCAATAGTTGCGGTCAGGCGTTATCTCGTACCTAGTACTTTAGCTCCTACGTACCGTTCATTCTCTGTTATGAAACTTATCTTTCACTTCGTCCTACATGCATTATATATAGGATATATCCTCTGATATTCTTGTTTTGCTTCGCGGGTCTGGGCATGGCCTAAACTGATAGGCGTCAAATTTCCCTTGATCGCCCGACGTGGTGTGAGATTCTTCAAATAGATCTTTCGCTCGAGTACGGGACTGCCTTCCCTTTTATGCAATCGCTCGACTAATTTCTAGTTGCGTGATCGGCAGGTTAAGGATAAATTGATACCGCAACAAAGTGTCTAGTCTACCAGCTCAACAGAATCAGGTGCTCTTTTGGCCACTGGCAATCTAAAATGATGGGTGGCCCTAACCCTGAGCTTCACCAGCAAAAAAAGAACCCAACCTGGCAACGTACAGGGAACATGAATCAAAATTCTCGGGCTGGCGATGACATGGAACCACGGCTTAAACATGGGATCCCGATGCAGGTGCTTCGATCCCTCTTGCTTGCAACATGGTTCAACTGCTGTTGTGTCGTCATCCTAGTGACTCAGGTGCTCGGTGCTCCTCTCTATCTAATAAGCAGGGATTATTATTATGCATATATGGCATACACGAAGCAGTCTTTCGGGCTGGTCATCACAGCTCTCACACAATGGGGTTGTCCGACATTTGTTCGCGTTAGTGGTGATAAGAGTGTACAAGGACAGATTCACCTGACAGAGGACGGCCGGTTGAAAACTGAATTTCCCGAGCGCTTGGTATTGATTGCTAATCACCAGGTCTATACCGATTGGATTTACCTGTGGTGGGTTGCTTATACGAACATGATGCATGGCCGCATTTTCATCATCCTCAAGGAGTCTCTCAAGTACATCCCGATTGTTGGTCAAGGTATGACGTTCTACGGCTTTATCTTCATGGCTCGCAAATGGCTATCCGACAAACCCCGGCTACAGCATCGGTTGGAGAAGTTGAAAACCCGGCATTCAGGCTCCAAGTCAGAATCGTCTGAATACGACCCCATGTGGCTGTTGATCTTTCCTGAAGGGACAAATTTGTCAATTAACACTAAGAGGCGTAGTGACGAGTATGGGCAAAGGCAAGGGTTTCCACCTTTAAAGCACGAGGTTCTCCCACGATCGACCGGCCTTTTCTTTTGCCTACAACAATTGAGGGGCACTGTTGATTGGGTGTACGACTGCACCGTAGCCTATGAAGGACCTCCGTAAGTCCCCATGTCTATTAAATTGTCATTTGAAAAAAGAGAAAATCCACGACTAACTTATGCCGTAGAAAAGGAAGCTACCCGGATAAATACTTCACACTCCGATCAACATATCTTCAGGGTAGACCCCCAACATCCGTCAATATGTACTGGCGACGGTTTGCTGTATCAGACATACCCTTAGATGACCAGAAGGAATTCGATGCCTGGCTCAGGGCCCGGTGGACGGAAAAGGACCAGCTGCTTGAGGAATATTTCGAGACGGGAAGATTTCCGTCTGATTTAGCTGGCTTTGTTGACGATGTGGACGTTTCCGAAAGTCTAAAAGCTGCCGCTGCCGCTGGATATGTGGAAGTATTTGTTAGACTGGGGCATTGGAGTGAAATCGGGCGTATATTTATGGTATTAATAGGCGCTGCTCTTCTGTGCAAAGTACCAAAACTCTTGGGTTTTTGATAGGACTGCCTTTTATATTGTCTTAGATTAGCTATTCTTACCATGTTTATGAGAGATGCATTTAGAAAATGATAATATTTGTAAAGAGATTTACTTCCCCTCTCCCAATCCGCGTTGATGTACAATATAGGTTGATAACGCAAGCCCACTTGTTTTCCTAACTTTCTTTTGATTGCAGGAATTTGGTACAAGAGCTAAGAAGACATTGAAGCCACATGTGGCGGTGCCTCAGCACGGACTCCAGCCTCAGGTTCCGACCCTTTCAATCTACTGACACCCGCACCAAGTAGAGAGCTCAACACTGCAGGTTTTGTCGTCTCGAGTTGCTGCTGTAAATTTAGGACGCTCTTCCTGCTCGAGGTCTCAGCAGGGGGACGTGTTTCTCATTTTCATTGCAATCGTTTCATATAGTACGATCATGAGCTGAACCTTGCAACTATCCCTACTCCAGACATCCACCACACCTTCCGTGTCTCATCGACTTTCAAAGGAATACCTCTCACGCGCCATGGCGTCCCTACGAAGTGAACACACGAATGGCATAAACAGCGAAACGCATTCCACAGCTACATCACTCCGGTTCTCGGACATTCCTTCTGCCATTGATATTCCTGCGTCCACCCTCGACAGTGAAGTCGAGGTTAGTCTGGAAGGTCTTCCGGACGATCCTACGGAGCTCTGCACTTTACTGGAGAATGAAAAGGCCGCAAAAAATTTTTGGGTTATTATCGCGCTCGCTTATGCCAAACAAAAGCAAATCGACCATGCTATTGACATCCTCAACAAAGGGTTAGCATCAGTCGCCCATGGAGCGACGAAAGAGAAGCTCGGCTTGCTGGGTTGGGTATGCTGGCTGCTCATGTTGAAGAGCCGACAAGCGCCCCGAGTGGCACCGGAAGGGGAATTGTATTCTGAGGCTAAAACTAAGGACCATTACCTACAGCTGGCGACGTCGACATTAAACGAGGCATCTCGCCTGAACCCAGCTTTCCCGCCCCTGTTTCTAGCCCGTGGAGTGTTGTCCCTTTTGCGCGCATCGTTGCATCCCCCGAGGCCAGTTCGTCCTGGTACAGTTGACACGTCCGAACGAGTTGAGTCTCTTAGACAGGCTCTTAAATGCTTCGAGGAGTCGTCAAAAGCCTTCGGGGGTCGAAACGTGATGGCTATCCTTGGTCGCGCAAGGGCACAGTATATGCTTGGAAGATATGCAGAGGCACTGGAAGGTTACCAGAAAGTTTTGATGAAGATGCCTGGTTTAACAGACCCTGATCCTCGCATTGGTATTGGGTGCTGCCTGTGGCACCTGGGCTTTAAGGACCAGGCGAAAGCTGCGTGGGAGCGAGCTCTGTCATTGGTACGTGGATCCCGCATTATTCTCTTTTTTTTAATACCAGATGCTAATCGTATATGTGCTCTGTAGAACCCTGACTCCAAAGTTGCCAATATTCTACTCGCCGTCTACTACCTCTACGATAGTTCCCGACACGCCACGACGGATCCTGCGTTTGGCTCTTTGTATAAGGTGGCTATGACCCAGTATACACAAAAAGCTTTCAAATTGGACAAAGAATACCCCATGACGGGCGCTTTGTTTGGGGGATATTTTCTTTTGAGGAAGTCATACTCTACGGTTGAAACCTTAGCACGGAAAGCGATCGAGCACACGGACGTGATGCAAATAGCTAGCGATGGTTGGTTCCTGCTTGGTCGCAAGGCGCACTACGAAGGCGATCTTCCTCGTGCTGCAGAGTTCTATAACCGCTCTGACCAAGCTCGAGGTGGCGGTGATAAGGGGTATTTGCCTGCCAGGTTTGGCACAGTGCAGATGCAAGTGTCTAATAAAGATTACGATGGTGCCAAATTTCGACTGGAGAAGATTATACAGCAAACCAAAAACCCAGAATGCATGATACTGCTCGGAGCACTTTATGCGGAGGAGGTCTTTGCTACCGAGAAGATTGGTAGCAGGGAGGACAAGTCAGCCGAAGCTAAAAAGGCGATCAGTCTCCTAGAATCGGTTCGTGCCCTCTGGAAGGACGAAGGCAAAAAACTCTCCCCTGATGAGTCAGTGTTGGTGTATTTGGCTCGCTTGTATGAGCGTACAGCCCCGGAGAAGAGCATGCAGTGCCTGTCCCAGCTCGAGGAATTGCAATTGGCAGCAATTGTTGAGGATGATCATCCAGAAGGCCTTGAAAATGAGGAGCAGGTTAAAGCTGCTCTTCGAGTAAACCTACCGCCACAGCTTCTCAGCAATATGGGTTGCTTTTTGTACCAGGCTGAGAAGGTAGATCAAGCGCGGACTATGTTCGAAACGGCGTTGAATGCCTGCGTCCGGTCGCAGGAGAAAGAAAGCGAGCATGACACGGACGCCCTGGTCACAACCATTAGTTATAACCTTGGACGGACATACGAGGCCTCTGACATGCCGGAAGAAGCTAAGAAGGTGTATGAAGGTCTCCTGGAACGTCACAGTGACTATACGGAAGCAAGCGCTAGGTTAACATATATTGCCCTACGGCAGAGCCCCACGGATGAGGGTCCCAAAAGGATGGCCAAGCTGTATGAAGCAGATTCGACGAATCTTGAGGTCCGTGCTTTGTTTGGTTGGTACCTCAGCAAGTCTAAAAAACGGGTTGCGAATCTGGCCGAGGACCAGGAGCAACGCCACTACAAACATACCCTGCAATACTTCGACAAGCACGACCGCTACTCATTGACTGGGATGGGTAATGTTCATCTCATGACAGCACGTGATATGCGCCGCGAGACCGATCAAGAGAAAGAGAAGCGCCGGAAGATGTACGAGAGGGCAGTGGAATTCTTCGACAAAGCTCTTCAGTTAGATCCTCAAAATGCTTATGCGGCCCAGGGTATCGCCATTGCTCTGGTAGATGCTAAGAAGGACTACAGTACTGCAGTGCATATATTTTCCAAGATTCGGGACACTTTGAGAGACTCTAGTGTCTACCTAAACCTTGGGCATGTATATGCGGAATTACGGCAGCACACGCGATCTATCGAGCATTACGAGGCGGCGCTGTCGAAAGACCGCGCTCGTGATGCGCAAATTCTAGCATGCTTAGGCCGAGTATGGCTGCTGAAGGGGAAACAAGAGATAAGCTTGTCGGCTATGAAGACCGCTCTGGATTATGCACGACGAGCGCATGCTGTTGCGCCGTCCCAGGTGCATCTGGAATTTAATGTGGCGTTCGTACAAAATCAAATCGCCTCTCTGGCATACAGTTTACCGGAGACGCAGAAGACTGTGCAAGATGTACAGGATGCGTCTGATGGCCTTCGTGAGGCGGTTGAATCTTTTGGACGCATTGCCCAGGCCAAGAACCCTCCTTACCCAGCGGGAGCCTTGGAACAACGAGCCAACATGGGCAAGACAATCATCAAACAGCTCGAACGAGCCCTCCAGAGTCAGAAGGAGTACGAAGAAAAGAATGCGGCCAAACTTCAGCAGGCACGCGAGGCCCGTGAAGCCGAGATCCGGCGGCGTGAGGAGGAAGTTCGCAAGGCGCAAGAGGCAGAGCGCGAGCGTAAACAGCGAATTGCAGAGGAACGGCAGCGGATGGTGGAGGAGGCACAACGATTAGCGGAGCAGCGGGCGGAGGAGGAACGTGCGCGGGAGGAAGCGGAGTTAACGACAGAATCGGAGACAGGCGCTAAGGTGAAGCGCAAGAAGAAATCATCCTCGACGAAACGCAAGAAGAAGCGGGCAGAGGACGACTTCATCAGTGACGGCGAATCACCGACCAGGGCTGGAAGCTCAGAGCCAGAGAGCGAGGGCGAATCGGCCCCCAAGAAACGGCGTCGACTGGAACGTCGATCGGGCGGGAAAATGCAGAGCAAGTACAAGAGCAGTGAACTGGTGGTGGACTCCGACGAGGAAGACGGGGCCGACGCCGCCACAACTCCGGCGGCGGAATCCGATCACGATCAGGAGATGGCTGATACAGGTGAAGATGGGGAGAACGTGATTCAACGGCGCCGAGCGAAGGTGAATCGCCGGATTGCCGACGACGAAGAGGAAGAGGAAGAAGAGAACCAGCCCGGGACGGTGGCAGTATCAGAGAATGGGGACGACGATGGTGCAGATGATCTGTTCAATGACAACGCGGATGGTGATAATGGTGCGGCGATGGAAGAGTAAAGATTTGTCAAGACAGCTTTCTTTTCCTCTATTACTTTGTAGTGTATATCTTCTACTACGCTTTTACTTTATTCTGTATTAAGAGGATCCAGGCGTTGGGAGAATTGGAGGCAAACCTGGGATATGTTTATAAGCTGTATTGGAATGAACAATCTGATAATTTCTTCACTCAGGAGAGTGAGGCTCTATTGATTTTCAACGTATAGAACAACCTGGCTAATCTCTATGGGTATTCGAGATTGCTGTACGGAATGTGGTTCTGATTCAAACAGAAGGGAGCAAGTCCCGGAGAAGCAAAGGGACATTGCTTCCAGTCCTTTAGAGTACCTAGCCTTGTAATTAAAAAATTGCCTCGTCAACACTACTAGGGCGAAGTCTAGACACAGCGATCGTCAGGAGGCCGAACGATGGGGAACATGTGAGACACGCTAAAGAGGCTAAATAGGGGGGGGGGGAAGAAATAATAATAATTAAGGCTGGGAAGAGACGGGTTGCCTCGAAGGTTCGTGTCTGAGACAGTAGTGTGGCACTTGCTTCTTTTTTCAGATCGGATATCGATGGATACGGAGCACACAGAAAGGAGTAGTAGTTGATATTGATTTAGAAGCAGTACGGAGTGTGAGGGAGAAATACTCCGTACAAAGAGTAGAAAGAAAGATCTTACAATTACCTAGCTGGAGCTGTGAGCCGGGGGAAAAAACAATGGCCAATGACAGTAGTTGGTTCGGCAAAAGGAATAGCAAATATCATTAGTTATACTCCGTAGATAGAAAGAAAAGCTGAGAGAACGTGCCATCCTGCACAGCTAATGCATGCAGGTATACATGAACACTGTCTGGCGGTGTGATCAACAAGCAGATATTACGTTGGGGGGTATAGTGTACACTGTACATACATACATCCACTTAGACAAGATAGCAGGCAATCCTACAAGGTATCAATGTAGGTAAATACATACTCCATACCAAATACAAATGTGAATAAGAGAAATACCACGCAGGAATCCGGGGGGTATTAGATACCATACTCTCTATCATGGATGAAATGAATTATTACTCTTGTATGTACTCTGTATATATGATTTCTATCCATATAGATCAATATTAAATGTGAGTGCACATGCCATTTTTGACCCGAGCCATGCTTGCTCATACGGAATAATTGATGCTGTGGGATCAAATCCTCGAGGCTCAAGCCCTAAAGCAGTTCCGTCTCATTCCCTCCCCCGACCCAACCAACATTTTGGTTCATCGCATCTGCATATTATTGACTGACTACCCCGGGGCAGGCTAACCTCGTGTAATTTAGGGTAGACGCATCCTGTACGGCTATCTAGGGTAGTATTGCTAGGCACTTCCTTGGTGCTACAACAGCCGTGTTTACCACCCTTCTTCTGGATATGACACCACTGGCGCTAGCCATCGCAATAAACCTGACCACGGAAAAGGGCCGTAGAGTCCACAGGTTTTTTTTTTTTTTTGTTTTTTTTTTGTTTTGTTGTTTTTGAACCCTTCCATGTACTGATACAGTACAGAAATATCTGAAATATGCAACAACACAACAGGGAAATAAGTATGCAATTTTGGAAGAGAG
>NW_015378422.1:0-33565 GCF_001204775.2 Aspergillus nomiae NRRL 13137
AGAATCATATGGTACAAATACTAAGTGAAGTGATAGAAAAGTATCAGGTGAGGTCGATGACATGATTTTTAGAAGACAAAATTCGGTTGTATCAGTATCGGTTAGAATGCCAGACAACCAGAGAGCGTCACCTTGGAAGGCATACATTCGTAAGATACTTGAAATACACTAACATATCAATGCGCACTTAAGTTGTAACATAGGCCCACAAAGTGTCCCGGCAAAATATATAACAGTACGTTTCCAACCCAAATTTCTATATCTCTTGCTATCTTAGGGTCGCTGATACTATCATCCTCATTTCATAATACTATATAACTCGTCATCTTCAACCACCGGATTTAGGACTGGGATAAACAATCACGTTACTCTTTGTAATCATGATATCTAAGAGGTTGTTTGGCGAAACTCGGAGGTCACATGACCACTAATTCGTCCTCTCACCCAGTCTCATCTGGGGGCACATCCTCTCCGGCTGTCGATAACGTTTCGACGGTGAACATGCCCAAGTAACTGGACACTCCATGCGCCCACTATAATCTCCTAGGGAGTACCTTGTCTCCCCATTGTAGGATTGAAACTGTTTCCGGCCAGTAACCCCGTCATGGTGAGGCGACGGGCTTGCGATGGATGCTCTCTGCGTAAAACCCGGTGCAGTGGCCGACGGCCTTGTCCACCCTGTGTCCGCTCGGGATTTGAATGCTCCTACCTGAAACCAGTGGCAAAGCCCGGACCGAAAGGTCCACGCGCTGAGACCTACACACAGATCAATAAGCGCCTTCAGAGCCTGCGAGAGCGAGCTGGCCGTTGTGCAACAGAAATCGCATCACCCGCCAATGTAAGAGCAGGATTGGCGGAGGTGACCGACTCATCCAGGGTGACACTAGCTTATGATGTCGCCGTTACCGAACAGATGCCGCTACTGACTGATGCATGGCCATCGCACCTGCCCCTGGCAGGTGTCCTGGCTCACTTGCAAACCTACGAGCAGAGGATGTATCCCGTCTGGCCTGTGGTTGACACTGCTCGCCTTCGCAATTCCCTCATACTGGACGTGAACAATCTTGAATTACGCGCTTTAGCCTTTGCAGTATGCGCAGCGACCTGCGCTCAGTTGCATTGCCACTCGGACAATCATGCGACGCAAGGAAATGCAGAGGGAAAGTGTGCTATGGCGGATGACTTTGCGAAAGAGTCAGATCATTGCCGCACGATGTATGATTACCGGGAAAGTGGCACTTTTGAGGCAGTACTGGTGCCGCTGTTCCTTCACTTTTACTACGGTGCGAAGAAAAAGATACCGACCGCTTCGCTCTTGCTCCGAGAGTCTGTGACATCGTGTCAGCTTCAGGGATTAGATAAGGAAGATACCTATCAAGATGTAGCCCCAGAAGATGAGCGGTATAGGCGAAGGGCGTTCTGGCTCCTCTATGTGACCGAAAGGGGTCACGCAATTCAGCATGGAATTAATACCTGTCTACGAGACTCCATACGGCCACCAACGCGCGATCGCTCGGACGAACTCCCCCTTGTTGAAGCCTTTGACCGTCTGGTGGGTCTATTTATTGCCGTGGAAGGTGTGCTTCTCGATCGCGGTGGCTCCAGTACCATCATGTGCAGTAAGGAGACGCTCTGCCGGCTACAGAGTCACCTCCGTCAGCGCCTCCAGTGGCCTACGGCATACCATGCATTACAGAGAACGGATATTGCTATTACCCAACAGTGGCTACGCATATTACTTTGGCAGCTGTCTTTAAAGAATATTTTCCTCTCCAGCGCTTCGGCTGATGAGAGTATGAGATTGACCTACCCAGTACATGTGGCAAGAGACGCGATCGTGTACATCTCTAACGTGCCCCAGGAGACATTTGTGGCACATGGTCCCGGGATGGTGGGTGACTATATATACCACAATGGCATACCCTAAGCTTACTGGATCCAGGCCATCAAACTCTTCGAGATAGCAAGTACCCTGCTGGATGTGATTCACTGTGTTCCCACCCTCTTGCACCACCATTCAGTGGGAACACACGATATTCTCCACCATTTATGTTATTTACTGTCCTCTCTGAGTCACAGACCATATGGCCTAGAGGTATTGCAGAGAAAATTGCATGAACTAGGTATTCCATACCGCCATATTCCTGCGCTTTCTCCGGTTGAACGTGGGGATTCCCCAGTCATCGAACCGCTTGATGAAGAAAGATTGGATGCATAGTGAACTTTGGCCCACCGAAATCCTTCATGGTAACATTGGTGGATGAGATCACATTTGTGGATGTCAAACTGATTCAGTCAGAGCTTCCCCCCACCAAGTCCGATCCTGGCACTTGAACTATCCAGAAGAATCACAAACGATTCAAATGGCTTCACAGAGATGGTGCCATCAGGTAGCACTGGGTGGCCACACTGATAATTTCCAAGCAGCACAACGCCATGTTCAAGAATTGAGGTCGTTTCGGCCGGAACAACCCATTTCACTTCTTTGTCTGTGAAGTTGGCCAACACCAAAGCTGACTGGCCTCCATGCATTCGCAGATAGGCGAATAGATCATCATTCGCTTCATCCACCAAGCTGAACGAGCCATATACGAAGAGGTCCTTATGTGTTTTGCGTAGCCCAAGGACCTTTGCCCAGTGTTGGAAAACACTGTTTGGCTTGCCCACCTGGGCCGCGGCATTCCAGTCTTCGTAGTCGTCATGCACATCAATCCATGGGCCGTTGGGCGCAGTGGTAAATCCTGCAAATTTGCCACTGGTCCATTGCATCGGGGTGCGTCCATTATCGCGAGACTTGACGCGGAACTGTTGTAATGTCATCTGGTGGAGCTCCGTGTCGTGGGGGTATGCAGCCATCATCTCGTCCCAATGATTCAAAGTCTCGATATCCCTGAACTTCTCAATGCCCCAGGTCGCTGGCACATTCACTAGGCCTAATTCCTGTCCCTGGTACACAAACGGAGTCCCTCCTTGAAGACCCAGGAAGGTTGCTAGCATCTTCCCTGCCGTCGCGCGGTATTCCGGACCCGCCGAGGTAAACCGTGATATAGTCCTTCCTTGGTCGTGGTTTTCAAGATAGAGGCGTTCCAGCCCGCATTCTGGTACATGAAGTCCTGCCATTTGGACACGATATGCTTCAGGTCCGACATGCGATATTGATGCGGAGAGAATTTGCCTCCCAGGCCATGGTCGATATCCATGATCTCGAATTGGAACGCCATGGCTAATTCGCCGCGGTCAAAACCCACGGCCTTCCCAATTTCCGCCGGATCATACACATTCGGCATCTCACCGACGGAAAAGGCATCATAATCCTTCAGGATCCGTCCCAGTTCTTGTAGGTATTCGTGGAGACGTGGTCCGCAGCAGTAGTACATCGCCCCATGCTGCCATTGGCTGTTTGCATCGGTGATGGGTGCATCAGGGAAGCCTTGGTCCTTGCTGACCATGTTGATGACATCCATGCGGAATCCACTGACGCCTTTGTCCAGCCAATATCTCATGATCTGGTGCACCGCGGACCGGACTTCGGGGTTTTCCCAGTTGAGGTCTGGCTGCTCCGGCGCGAACAGGTGCAGATAATATTCGTCGGTTGTTTCATCGTACTGCCACGCAGAGCCTTTTTCTGGGTATTAGTAACCGGCTGGGGCAACTTTGTGGACGTGGAAACCAAGACTGTACCTCCAAAATAGGCTTTCCAGTTATTTGGCGGCTGACGGACACCATCTACACCGTACTTGGGCTTTTTCCATATGTACCAGTCTCGGTATTTATTGTCTCGGGACGATCTCGAGCGTTTAAACCACTCGTGCTGTTTCCATCATTAATCACGTCTCATGACAGTAGTTGAAGTGTGTAAGATTTCCCAGTCGATCGCTTCCCACTCACCTGGTCGGAAGTATGATTGACCACAAGGTCCATGACATATCTCATCCCCCGTTGGTTTAAACCCTGAATGAGCGCATCCACATCTTTGACCGTACCGTACGGGGCGTGGATTTGATAATAATCAGACACATCGTATCCCATGTCTACCTGCGGGGATTGAAGGATTGGAGAGAGCCAAACGAGATCGACCCCAAGGGCCTTCAGGTAGTCGAGCTCCGAGATGATCCCTGGGATATCGCCGATTCCATCCCCGTTGGAGTCCTTGAACGAAGCCGGATAGATCTGATAGACAGAGGCCTCTTTCCACCAAGCCCTGTTCACAGGCGACAACTGAGTCTTACGCTGGGTAGCCATTCGTGAGTGATGATAGTTGGATGATGAGAAAGACTGGGGGCAGGGAGGGACCAGTTATCCACTTGCTGAGAGGCGATAGTCGGGATATTTATGTTCACCCGGTGAAAAACACATGGTGAAGTGGCGTAACACAGTTGCTCTCATGTTGACCCCTGGAGCGAGTTGTCCAGCCACTCAGTGAGTGACGTTGGGGTTTGTCTTGTAGCCGAGCCTCGTGTCTCCGACTCCCGCCCCGAAAATCTCCCCGGGAATCTTCCCGAAAATCTGGCCAAAGAATTCCGCCGGGAATCTCCCCGCCGCGCGGCTTCTCATTGGTGCCCATGCCGCCAAACTTCATCTGGAGAGCGCGCTTGACCCAACGAGGGTTAGCGTCTTCACACCACTAATCGTGTTTCTTTTGGGTCCAGACCCCAGACTCCATACATGCTACTTTCCCCACCCCCTACCAGGCATTCTCCACGCAAGGGAAAAAAAACGTGATCTGGGGAACAGGAGGGTGGGGATCGCAAGGGCAGAAACTATCACCGGCTCTTCGTATTCAATGATGTCTATAAGATCGAACGATTTCCCCCTACCGTGATCTGAATCTTTGCTCTGTTGCAGAATGCATTCATTCTCTCCGCACTGATTGAAGTACATCACTTGGACCACATATCCCGTCCACCTTGAGTCCAGCAACATCCTCAACAGCACCCTTTGTTACTGGCATCATGGTCGCTGGCGGTGGAGTCGTTTCTGCGTCCGGCATGGATGTGTACCGGGCGCTGCCAAACAACACAAACGCCAACTGGCTCAAGGACAAGGGCCTTCGGCGCCTGAATTTCGGCCTCATACTTATGTTTGCATCCGCTGCAGCAAATGGGTATGACGCTGCTTTGATGAATGGGCTCCTGACCCTCCCTATGTGTGAGTTCTCGTGATCACATTGTCCTCTACCGCTAGCGTATACAGCGCTGATCTGAACGGCTGACAGTCGCGAAGAATGTCGGCGAGAATATAGGCTCGAACATAGAGGGCCTGATCATTTCAGGGATTTCCCTAGGAGGCACGGTCACCTTTATCCCGGCTTCGTACTTCGCGGATTACTTCGGCCGCAAAATGTCCGTCGCACTTGGATCGGCCATCATGATTGTCGCGAGCGTGATCCAGGCGGCCACCATCGGTCGCTGGGCTTTCTTTGGAACGAGAATCGCGATGGGGGTTGGCCTGGGTTTTGCACAGACAGCTGCTCCGCCGCTGACGACTGAGATAGCTCACCCACGGCATCGGGGCGTGGTCACAGCCATCTTTCAGGCTACTTGGTACTGGGGCGCGATTCTGGCTGCTGCAGTGTGCTTGGGGACTCTTTATGTTGAGGGTAGCACGTGGTCCTGGCGGATTCCTTGCCTTGTCCAGTGTTTCTTCCCAGCAATGCAGTTGCTCGGACTGATTATCGTCCCGGAAAGCCCGCGGTGGCTCGTGTCGAAGGACCGGCGCGACGAGGCCTTGCACATCCTCGCCCGTTACCATGGGAATGGGGACACGTCCGATCCCTTGGTTCAGTTCGAGTTCTCTGAAATCTGTGGCGCAATCGATTTAGAGAACTCAGCCGCCCATAAAAGTGGCTGGTCGGCATTCATCGCGACCAAGGGAGCCCGGCATCGCCTAGCAATTTGTCTCCTGGTCGGGGTGATGATCCAGTGGGCAGGTAATGGTACGTACAGCGCTCTTCGCATGGGTCGTCCGTCGTGCTGATTTGCCTCGTGTCCAGGTGTCATCTCTTACTATCTCGCACCAATTCTGCGATCCGTTGGCATCACCAATCCCACACAGCAATCCGCCATTAACCTGGGCCTTCAGGCGTGGAATGCAGTCTGTGCCGCCGGAGGTGCCGTTGCCGCCGAGAAATACGGCCGGCGCCCGCTCTGGATGCTCTCGACGGTGCTGATGCTTCTCTTCTTTTCCATAGCGACCGCCCTGTCCGCCGTGTTCGATAAATCGGCCATCCAGGCAGCTGGCAGTGCGGTCGTCGCATTCCTCTATCTGTTCTACGGCGCCTATGATATCGCCTATACCCCACTCTCCATTGCGTACCCGGTCGAGATCATGCCGTTCTACCTGCGCACCAAGGGCTTGTCGCTAAGCCTCACAGCGCAGTTTGCCGCGGGCTTCTTCAACCAGTTCGTGAACCCCATTGCTCTCGGTGCGATCCAGTGGAAATTCTATTTCGTGTACCTTGGTCTGCTGATCAGTTTCGTGGGGATTGTGTACTTTGTGTTTCCTGAGACCAAGGGCCACACGCTTGAAGAGATTGCCGTCATCTTCGACGGTCCGGGGGCAGAGACTGAGATCCAGCGAGATCTGGCTGCTGTAATTGCGTTGGAGCGGGAGGTAAAAGCTCCTCTGAGGGAGGAGTTGGAACACGCTCCATAAAATGTGATGCGCGGGCTCGTATTATTTAGGATTATCTCTTCCTGGGCGGCGTGATACCCTTGCAGGAATTGATGCGAGCCAGCATGGCGGGGGTGGAAGGAGAAGTATGTAGTTTTGATGCCGGAGTTGATATATATTGTCGGCTTCACCATACTTTTTTTTTCCTGCTTATCTTGCTATTCCTTCTCTGACTCTATATTAGAACTTTCTCGCTCTATTATGCTTATTGGGTAAAATCCATTATATATTTACATTTGTTTTTTGTTTCCATTTACTCAACTGTTTCTCCCCCATAATATCAAGATAGGCTATTCCTGGATCTTGGCATTATGGGAGTTGACCCAGCCGGAGAAACTTCCAGGAAAGTTTGCATCCCTTTCAAAAGGCACCTGGTTCTATATTGTTATAATTGTACCGATAACTCTGTACTGACAGAACTGATAGACTTTATCCTATCTAACGCGAAATCAAATCACGTGCGAAGAGTTGGCGGCTAGATATATATTTTAAAAGTTTGCTTGCACCATACAAACAGACATGTACTAAGGTGGAGGAGGAATTTAAGAGATTGTTACAGGATCGAGGAATATAAAGCGAGGCAGTGATTCATAGGGCTGGAGTCTGAAATTCCAGGGGTTTGTGAATAATATTACGCCAACACTTTCCCTTTGCACCTGTCACTCTATCACTGGAAATGAGAGAGCAATCTGGCCGTCGTGAGGCCAATCAGGATTAGTGGCCGAAATACAGAGACCACTGAGAAGTGTCAGACATCATTGAACAGCGGCAAACGGTCAGCCTGGCTCTCAGCCCCGCCTCCGCCTTAGTATACTCGTTGTTAGCGAAAGGCTGCCGCCAAGGAGGGTCCGTGTGGCCATGGAAGGATCGCAGTTATGGAAGGACCATGGGTCATGAATGGTATTCCGCATCGGCCGAGGAATTATGTGAGATTGGTAGAGGAGTGGAAGGGCGCGATAATCTATATCCCAGAAGAGGCGGAAGATAAAGGCTACTTAGGGCTGCAGAAAGACTTTGTACAGGGTGGTTCTGCGTTACTGTTCATGATAAATACTGGGATAAATTTCATTTATAGATGTCAGCACAAGCGGATCTGATCATCTGAATGATCTTTGCCACTAGGCAGACGGCATGAATATAGATTATATAACCACACTAAGAACGTTGAACTCCATTGGCGGCCTGATTCAAGGTAAACCGTGATCGTCATGCGATAGATCACTAGCCTTTCAACTTCTAGGGTGGCGGGCAATTGGAGACATGGAAAGCGGTAGGTTCATTGGAAGGACCACGAACAACGGGAATCCATGTTCATGTTCAGAGTCATCTCCACTCTTCGGACCAGCAGAAGGAGTCTAATCAGTCTAGTCTTATAATACATGTCAAGAACGGAGCTGTCAGAATGTGAGGCGAGGGCCAAAGACAAAACAAGTCTATTCACAGCATCATTGCGACTGTATATGTAGGATTTCTTTCTTGGACGACGACAACCAGCGAATAGACAGATGTATGTACTTGAGAAAGTCGCAATGTGGAAATAGAGCTGATGATGGTCTGTATCTAGCTATTGATCAGGATCGGGACCAGGGCCCGGTGTGTTTCTTTACAAAGTAGCCGCAAATGCCAAGACAGCAACCAGAGCACCAAAAACGGAGCTCGAGACAGAGCTGGCACCACCCGTAGCAAGAACGGAAGTCGAGCCAGAAGACGAGCTACTAGAGTTAGTCGACTTCGAGTCAGATGAGCTACCAGAGTTAGTCGACGTGGAGTCAGATGAGCTACCAGCGCTGGTGGAAGTAGAGGAGGAGCCGCTGGCGGTCTTGGTGAATTTAGGGTAGGCCGAGCCGGTGAAAGACGCGCTGGAATAGTGGGCAGCAGCGGAGGAGTTGGACGGACGGAATCCCTTGCCGACCGTGAAGCCGGGTGTAGTAGAGGGAGTAGCACCGGGGACGACGCCGGAAGACGAAGGGTTCGCAGAGGCGATGGCAGAGCCAGAGGCAACCGCAGAGCCAGAAAGAATAGTGGAGCTAGCAGCGGAGCTCGAAGCGGACGGAGATGGGCGAGTGGTGTTGGAGCAAGTCAAGTTGAACAACGGGTGGTGCTCAGAGTGCCGCCGACCACACCAAAGCTCGGGTTCGGGGTCGTGGAGGGGCTGGCATCCTGGAGGATGTACCACCAGGTGTTGGTCTCGTCGAACAAGGGGCATCCCACCTCATCCCAGTAGGTTTTCGCGTTGGCGAGGGAAGCGACGGCGAGGTTCTGGGTGCTTCCGCTGACGGGCCATCCGGTCTCGGTGATCCAAACCTCCTTGCCATTCGCGACCGCCTTCGTCTGAGCCACCGAGGAATCGAAGAGAGCCTTGGCGTCCGAGATGGAGTTGGACATGGAGCTCTGGAAGTACGGGTACCCGTCAAAGCCCAGCCAGTCGACGGCGTCGATGACGGCAGAATTGGAGCCGTTCGTCCAGGCGGTCCAGGTGTCGACGTGACCGATGGGGACGCTGCTCAGGGCGGTGCCCGAGATGATCGATCGGACCTCCTTGATATACGAGACCAGGGCCTCGGGGCCAACGCCCACGCCGGCGTCGACTTTCTCACCCTCCGACGAGGCCCGGTAGAGATCCTCACTACCAACGGAAATACCCACGACCAATTTGGCGAAGGAGTCCCCGTATTGGGAGATGGCCGCCTTGAGGGCCGCCAGCTCGTTGTCCATACCACCCCCAGAGGCCCAGAGACCCAGCAACAGGGAGGTGTTTTCAGCAATGGCCGCGGGAATGGCGGAAATGGGGGAGTTGGCAGTGCCACCTTGCTGCGTGATGGTCAGTCCTTGGGTTCCGCTTCCTGCCTGATAATCACGTCACTCACGATCATGGTGTACAATCTCGCACTGGTGAAGCCCGCAGTGCCAACCAGACCCTTGGCAGTCGAGAACTCCGATTCGAAATCAGACTGAGATTTGACGCTGCCATCAGCCTTGGTCGCACCGTAGTTGAAGCCCTTGTAGGCGGCCTCGGACGTAGCGAGCGACAGGGCGAACGCAAGAAGGTGTGTCAATTGCATGTTGATGAGGAATTGAGTAAGGACTGTGGGATAAGAAAGGAAAGTTACTGTAGGAGAACAAAGAAGGAACGACGTTGAAGACCGACAAAGAAAAAAAACGTTCAAATGAGAGCGGTGGTGAAAAAGAGAGAAGGAGATGAAGATGACGATCAAAGAAAGAGGGAAACGAAGCAGCAGATAAAAGATGAAGAAAACGATGGAGGGCAACAAACTGATGTGTGGTTCTAGACCAACTGTGGGTCCGGGTGGGTCTTTGCACGTTGAACTTGACTGGCTAGGCAGAGCTTGTCTGAGGACTATTGAAAGCCGATTGGATCTAAAGATAGAATTCTTCTAGATTGGGCCCATCAGATCCACGAAATATCCTGATTGGGGGGGTTCGCATGGCCAATCGGAATGGGGCTGTGCGATGTGATTTCTCAGAAACACGTACGTACCTGCATGAATACCCCTGACCCTTGGGATGCCCCCCGTTGAGTCGCCAATGGCAAGCGATTGGTATCCTCAACGTATGGATTATTCGGTCAGTTCTCACAGAGATATCCGCCCAGTTCCAGGGCTGACTGCACGTCACCCATACCGTCGACCAACCAGAATGCCCATCCCCGGTACTGGTATTCTCGACCGGTCAATTGTTCGTGGGTTGGACGCGGTTCTTCGTCGGAGTTTCGGAGTCGATGTGGCAATTGTCCCCTGTGGAATATTAGTGGAGATTTCCTCTGTCCTATTTATTTATGGAGAATGTGATTGCACAATTCCCTCGGTCCATATCATATCCAAAAGGGGTTCGCAGGAGAAGGGCAGTTTAGGGGGAATTATTTATAGATCGCTGAAGAGATATCATCTGGTCTGGATCCCATGGATGTATCGGATGAAGACGAGAATACACTATTGGTGACATACAGAAGGAGCGGATCATCAACTAATCCTGCTGATCAACGTGCACAGTCCGAATCCGCCCTTTCATATACTCTTCCATCTCCAGTAACGGCGTTTCCAGAATGACTCCACCATCCGTCAGAAACCAACTATCAGCATCCTTCCGTGCCCTCAACGCAGAACAAGGCCATTTACCAGCTCCCGCCAAGTTCCGATCATCAATCGACTTATGAATCGCCTCATGGGTGATCCCGGAGTCGATAGGCTGATAAGCCAGCGGGGTCCGTATCGAAACACCTCCCAGAACGCCCTCGAGAGACCGTGTGAAACCCCACGTCTCCGTCTTACCCAGCCTCGTCCCCCACGGTTCAATCTCATGGACCATCGGACCGGGAGGCAAATCGAACAAATATCCCTCAATGTCAAAACTCAACTGCTCATCCTTCATACACTGCGCGATCATCCACGCCAGCGTAATATTCGCTAGTCGAGGATCATCCCCCCCACCTCCAACATCCGTATGCACCCCCGAGAACCAAACCTGCAACAGCTCCTGTCCCTCGCTCTTCTTCGGCAGGTTCCATAACGTCGGCTGATACGCCGTTCGCTCCTCATCGAGCGCTAGCGCATGAAACGCATACCGAACATTCTCGGAGAGCATCGTATTCCGGAACTCCAGCTGCTCACCCACCCACCCCCCGAGCCATGTCTGGTGGAAGGCGACCGTGTCCCACACCCCGATGATCTCCACCGTAAATCGCGGGAGGGGATCTCGGAATCCGAGTGATCGTCGCTGCTCGGGCGTATAATCGTCTGCTTTCGTTTGGTAGAAATCCTTGTACACGGTCGGGAAGTTGTCCATTCCTCGTCGTGTTAGGAGACCCCATTGGCAGACGAGACCGGCGACCGCGCGTGCCGTGTATGCTCCGCGTGAGAAGCCAAAGAAGTAGATCTTGTCGCCTTCGTTGTAGTTGTCGACCAGGAAGCCGTATGCGGCGCGGACGTTGGCGCTTAGTCCCAATCCCGCGACACCTGTAGAATGTCAGTATCATACGTGCGAATAAGACATTGGGGAAGAATGTCAAAAAGCCAAAACAACAGGAACTGCCTCGGGAAAGACGAAGGGGGAAGGGCTCGGACGTACCACCCAGTATTTGTCTCCCAGGCCGGTCCCGACCCCCTTTTGATAGTAGACAATCTGGGGGATTTCGTCTTTCTGGCCATTTCTCTCGACAATCGCATTGGCGCTTAAGGCTCGGCTGAACCGTGTCACGTTGGAAGCAGGCCGGCTCGAGTCTGCCGTTGAATCTTGCCAGGTTCCTGCAGAAGAAGTAGACATCAATACCCATCTCCATAAGATGCAGGGGAGATCTACCATCGCAGCAAATAATCAGCCGCTTCCGGGAGCAACGATTAATATCCGACATTTTACTCCATACACGCCGTAGCTTTCTGTGGTGCTCGATTAAACGGGTTGAGAATTCGATCAGGGCTCACCGAAGTTAGATGGCACCCCAGTGGCTATTTATCGTGAAACTCAGTTGCAGCTCTCTGTAATCTCATGATCAATAAGAGGGATCTAGATTCCGACGAAATTCTGCAGATGCTGGTGGTGATGGCATTGTCCTCTACCGGATACGAACTTGTCATCGAATCATCATCATCAGCCTGAGATCCACGGTACTGTATGCCATAAATCGCATCATTGTCCAATCAGGCGCGCTTGACGTGGCTTGGATAGAATCCAATCTACAATTAAATTTAACACACGTTTAAAGCATGATTAAGCTGACGTGAGGATGTGCTAACTTGTAATGTCGTATGATAGTCGCTCTAACTGCATAGTGTCTTGGTTTTGCAGCCACCCGCTTTTGATACGAGGGAAATAAGATTAAGGAAAAATACGAGGAGCGTTGGAATCGTTCTTGGTACAGAAGCAAAAGTAAGATCGGGATTATGTTTAAAGTATATTCCAGACCTGTCGGTCGACAATTTGGTAGGTACAATATACGGAGTACTATCTTGGCGAGAATAGACCAGACCCCGTGTACTTTACTATAACATACGCTAGAGATCCAGTCACCGTGGCATCTCCATGGCAGAAGCTCCAACTGGTTGACCCGATGGATGCAGGGAGATGTCCGTATTAGGGTGATAGTTGTTTGTATATGCGTGTCTTGAAACAATTAGTGAGTAAGCTTCGAAGCCCCGCCTGATCCAGTATATCAAGTGATACGCTATATATTAGGTTCAGGTGCAGAAGATGGGTCAGCTCGGTGATAAGATCGTAGATAAGCAATTGTTGGGTATTTTATATGGCGCGGGTCTTTAGTTATAAGATTTAGAAGGAATAGGTAAATAGGATCATAGCAAGTTCGATCATTGATAATATTGAATCAACAGCTGTATAAGCTAAATCTGTGGATTATATAAGACTGCAGCGGAATAAGGTATATCAAATACAGAATTTGTTAGTACTATAAGGTAAAATGTGTCTCTCCTTTGATTATAGATAGATATAATCTTCATCCATCGTGATATCATGGCGTGAGAACTGTTCCTTCCCGCGAATATTGAAGGGTCAGGGGGGCCACTGGTGACCCGATTGCTTCATGATCTCGCATGATACGATCACCCTAGATCTGAAAGAAGACCATGTCGAAGGGCTATAACACTGTATAAGCCAATACTTAGTGTAGGCTACTACATACGACCATAGGGTGTGGAGAACAGGGCTTCCCGCCCGCTCAGCTTTACTTAAGCCACACACAGGGAGATGAGTACATTGGATAGATAACTACTAGTGAATCTCTTCCGTTATATATCTATGTTTACTATTTCTTTGTAATCTGTTAAGTTTAATATTTAGGTGGATGAACAATTCCAGACATCGCGGCAAGCGCTGCAGGAATAGGGCTGCTCACTCTCAAGACTGTCTCCATATGACTCTTAAAGCTGTGTGTCTGGAATCGGAAATACCTTTCAGAATCATGAGACTCCAAGACACGGACCAAGCGGAAACGATAAGATATGCCATGTCAGGGACCTCATGGGTGAGACAGAGAGTCAATCATGGCTGTAGCGATTATGGACATTCGGGAGGCGCGAGAATGTACGGGTTATCTTGCGAAACCAAACGCCCAATGTCTGGAATTGGTCACGGATGTCGGGCAACTCGTAGTGATGTGAAGAGCTTCTTAAAGGGGGAGCAATATAGACCATGCGAGGGCCTCTTAGATGATAATATGGCCGACGGCAAATTGGACAGCTAGCATCCTCGCTGCAAAGCCAACGATCAATACACGGGAGGTGGAAAATATGGTCGCATGGAAGGAGCCTATATAGCGAGGAAGATCCTAATGTCTCTAAACAGAACACGCAAGTATCCGGGAAGATCTCTACGAAAAGGTAAGAAAAGGTTGTAGCCGTAGTAGATCTGCAGGGTAAGACTTACTATCACTCCATGTTGATTGTCCAAATGCAAACGGCATCTGCGAGAGCAACAGATCTCGTACCGTTAATCTTCCCCGCTCTGTCGGATGTGGCACATGCAGGTAATACCCAGACATTGTGGTATCATATTTTGGCCAAGTGGACTCGATGAGAGGGCGTAGCCCCTGTAAAACTCCACTCTTTGACACATTTATATGGAAGGCTCTATGGGAAGAGCCGGTTCAGGCGGATGCGGTCCCTGTCAATCGGTTGAAACGCCCCTTCGTCGAAGGGTAGTGCCACGCAGGCTCGGGCGGGCCGTTAAAAAGAACCAAGCAACGAAATCCGCAACAACAAACTAGGGCATCGTAGTGGAGATGATCACCTGAAGACCAAGTTCTTTGGGACGCAATGGCTGCGTGTTATATTGGGTGGCTGGGACCGCAAAACTATGGAAAATCGAAGTGAGACATTTTTCAGGAATTGTTCAGTATCTTTTCATTCCGAAACTTTCGACAGCCTGACCGAAGGTGTTTGATAAGAGATATGGAGTGATAACAACAGGAAACTCCACGATAGCCATCGCATGTCCCAGTGTCCAGGAAATGACTAGGAGAAGCGTCATACTTAATATAGTGCGAACCAGTTGAGCTGGCAGTGAATCTTGGAATGTAGCTATCAAGTAACGTATGGCATTGATCACGAACTAGACTAGATACATGAACGGGGGTCATTATATCTCCTTGCCGTCCTGCCTTCGTCGTTCCCTTTGGTATACCGTCTATCAAATTTGGTGATCGTGGGTATACTGCCCATATAGCTAGTCACGTGGGTACTCGTGTGGGTGAATGCGGCTGGTGAATCACCTCTAGAATAATCCTGGGGGTGCTCGTCGTCGATCCGCTGGACAAGGGTCTGTAGCACACCCAGGGTGTCTCACGTTTTGAGTGTCGAGAAATTGGTTATATGGATCAGTAGCAACCAAGTTTCACGAATCACCGAATGGGGCAGGATTCCAAGTTGTATCTACAGCATCCGCGCCAATGGATAGCGCCAAAGTGTAGTGATATCAGTGCATCACTGGTTTGCCACAGCGGACCGTCCGTGCCGCCTATACGTGCGGAAAGGTTGCCAAACAATAGTACTATACTAGGTACTATATAAGGTTGCCGTGGCCGCTGGCATACACGCCGACAATGTTAGAAGGCTTGCCACATCTCGAATAGCTACATGATTGACAATAATGGAGAATAAGAAGGCACACCTGCACAGTAACAGGCAACGCCCTGCAAAGTACTGGCATTCACTCACCCAACTCAAGTTCCGCCGTGACTATCGTAGTGATCTACCGCCCAGCCTCTTCCGGTTTACGGGATACCGTCCCCCAGATGAAGGACCTCCTTATGACCCGCTACCAATACCGCCTTTCATATGGCTCCCCAAGATCCCCTTGAAGTATGAGACATGGCTCTTTGCATGGATCGGGGCGTTTGGGGGTATTCTCTTGATTGAGGCAATCATGTCGACCGATACCGCATTCCGCGATGCATACCATACCCCTACGATCATCACATCCTTCGGTGCCTCAGCTGTGCTGCTCTTTGGGGTGGTTGAGTCCCCTGTTGCGCAGCCTCGAAACTTCATTGGTGGCCATTTTCTTTCTGCATTGGTCGGAACCTGTATTACTCGGCTTTTTGTGCTGAATGGTCAATACCAGGGATATTTAGACAACACTAACTTTCACCCTTCGACCTTTATCAATGGGGGCATCTCTATGGCGACTTCATTGCTGGTGATGTTAATGACAGGAACTGTTCACCCACCGTGCGTCAGCCTCCTCCCACACGGTCACGCAATACTAACTGTTCAGCCAGGGCCGGAGCTACGGGTCTCAACGCAGCCGTTCAATCGAACGTTGTCAGCCTATCGTGGCGCTATCTTCCAACCGTACTTGCTTCATCATTAATTATGCTGGCCTGGGCCATCCTGGTCAATAATCTGGGTCGTCGGAGGTATCCCCTTCATTGGTGGGCTCCTGGGCCTACTTTTGTCCTGCCTCCGGGCCAAAACCACGACGAGGACCTGCGTCGAGTAGAAGAAGGCGAGATAGACAGGGACGCGCAGGAAGGAGATCTCGCCGTTGAGATTGACAACTCTTCGGAACCCCACCGCTAACGATTCAATTCTATAATAACAGGTAGTTCCAGCAGTGCTGATCCTGCTAACACTGAGAGCCACCCAACGTGAGGGATTCCATATATCTCAGTGTCTGCCTTTTTTTCATATCACGGAGTGAGCACCCGTTGAGCACTGGCACGCATGTTGATTAGGAACGAGGATGTACGTTTTGCTCGTTAGATCTCTCGGACTAGAAGCAAACTCCTGTATTCATCTGCTCCAGCATCGAAGGGCCCTATTCAAAGCACGATTATATGTCTCATGACTGCTAGCCTTGATGCCCTCCTTGAATGCTCTAAATGCCCGATACTTCGTGACCTTGTTATCCAGCACCATCTTCTCATATTGGCATCGTGATGTTAATTCATCTCATCGGTATCTCGGAACGCACGCTGTCGTACAATCCTGAAGGTTTGCTTTTTGGTGGGCGTTGTCTCTGGATTTACATCTTGCTCGGTGATATCTTCACCCGGTATACTGTCCTACTTCTTGGTTTGACCGGTGCATGTCAAAAAATACCTGACTGAGCGTAACTCCCAAAAGTCAATTACATAATTCCAAAGGAGACGAACTGGATCAATGTTCCATTAACCCGCATTGGGACCAAGAGCATCACACCAGGTTCCAAAACTCGTCCGTAGATTTTCATTCACTTCCACCAGTACGCTTCTGCGCCGTCGTCTAGTTCGAATTAGCCGTCTCACTCGTCCTGTATATTTTCCGTGTTACTGTGATACTGTTCATACCGGAAATTCTCTGCGACCCATTTGATTAACAGAAATGGTTATACGAGGAAGGGTAAATGCAACTAGACTCTGTATACTACTACACGGAGCCGGAGAGAACGTCTTGGCTTAGTTTCTGAATGCAGACCCAAAGTACAGCCAGGACATTTAAGGCGTCAACATTCAGTACACTATTCCCTTCTTTCCCATGTGATTAGCCAGCTGGAATCTGAAGGTCCATGGAATTGTCCACTTGATCTCTTGCCCCCCAAACCCCAACACCACCGGGGCCGAAGTGATTTTCAACACTCCTGACTTATGCATTATTTCAATTTAGATGCACGACCACAAAGCCCGTACCTCATTCCACCCACCGGCCTTCTACGGATCTAGCGGCATGCACAATGTACAGCGTGATGCATTGCCCTCGCAATACATCAGACATCGTAATACAATGGCGCCGTATTGAATGCAGGGCCTGGACTATGCTGCGGGAGTCAAGGAACGAACTTAATTTCTGTACAAGGGGTTCGAAAACTGTACCAGATCCATTGTACTTGTGTAATACTATCATTCAAACGGGGAACCGTGAGTAATGGTGTGATTGACCGCAGAATTGGAGTTTAGGGCAAACAATGTAAACCAAAGGTTTCCTCAATGAGTTAATAATCTTTGTCTGATCCACGATTTTATTCCTCCGAGGGACACATGGCATCGATGGGATACTTCGCCTGCAGAGGGGTTCGATCGTACCGTGCGGGCCTTTCTCGGGCGTCGATATTCATAGAATTGACGACGGCACAGAGGGCAGCTCGCATCTGCTGTATAAAGCCAACAATCGATACAAGGTAGATGAAAAATATGTTGGCACGGTAGAGTACGGTATGCGGATTCGGGGCCCAGCTGCTCCCAGCAGAGCTCACATTCTTTGGGCAGTGCGCCTATAACTTCCATCAGTCTTCTGTCCGCGCAGGTGGTTGTGGCAGGTTGTCTTGACCCACATGGCTGGCTGACCGTCCAGTCTTTCGATCCAAAATAGCACGGCATGGGCGCCAATGCGAGCTCTTGTCTTGTGAACCCACCTCTTTCTGTCGGCAACGGTCTATTATGGAGATAGTCTTGGGCAATGACGCTCTGGCTCAGGAATACTTGGCATCCAGCATCGGCTATGTAGCGAGAACACCATTGCTTTATTTCAAATCTCTGGACACTCTTAACTGTCGCGGCAGATCCGATAGATCATACGGCAGCTGATCCAACAAATCCCTTCCTACCATCATAAACGTGATTTCCATATTTGATTCGTCCGGAACAGACGGGCCGGACGGTGAGGCGGAACTTGGAACCGACCACGATTTGCAGCGCTCCGGTTCCAATGGTGCGTTGTCTCGGTCCTGAGCATTAGTGGCTCTGATGATGATGCGTCCGTAGTGCAGAGAGATGGTCTTCCAGGCTTGCTCGGCGGTGGAGGGGACTGTCTTCTCGAGGTACTGGTGATGGGGCACACACTTCACTCAAATGGCTCAAAATATCGGAGCCGCTACGTGCAAGTGCCTGTTCGAGATGGAGCTCTGAGTCGTCGTGCGGGAGCTGTCCTCTGTCGACTGGTTCAGGAGCGCCAACCTCGCTCAACGCCGCATATTCATCGTCTGAATCTGTCTCAGAATCTGTCGCTTCTCTGCCGCTTCTATTGGGATTGCTGGAAGGCAGATAAGACGCTAGTAAGTGTAAGGTAGCGATGAGACCCACGCACATCATTGCAGTCTGGTTCCTGCCGAAAAGGTTGTGACTGGCAAATGGAGACGGCGTCCCACAGCTATGTGTTATACGAGACGTCGGGTAAAACGGGGATTGTGTGGATCTAACATGTAGCAACTACCGTTGGCTTTTTCTGATATTGCATCCGACCCACGGTCGACCTCGGGCGGATACGGCGGATACGGCGGACTAAATCGACGTTCTGGACAATGTGAAATATGAGCCGAAGCCTTGGCGTTTTACACCAAGCCACGACTCTCACGTACTTCGAAAATATATTTATCACCAGTTTCTAAAAACCAGCATCATACTAGAGTCCCAGGGGATCGAAAGATCTAGTAGCTTCTAAAGACAGAATACCGGTAGTCTCTAAAGATATAGAACTGGCAGTTATTTAAAGCGGTAGAAAAAGCGGTTTAATATCTCAGACTCGGACGAGTCAATAATCTAGAGCTTTATCTTATATAGAAAGAATATACTCGATTGAGCAGAATCGCGGATCTTTATAAATAGAATCAAATTAGGTAAGAAAATTGGGTGTTGATATTGGTAAAGTTGGTAATTATTTTATATTGTCCGGAACCTCGATTTAGTCCTGATCTGTATCTGGATCCGCCCCCATCCACCGAATCAACACATCAGACAAACATAGGAAATCCCGTGATATGCATGTTTTTATGGGGGTTTGGGACTGTATCTTTATGGACTTGGTTTACCGACTAGGCAAAGAGTATTTAGAGTGAAAAAGCATGCGAATGAAAGCGAAATTATGAATAATCAACGGTGCCTACTGCCTGACCATAGGACGGGGAATATATATCTCTCTTGCCAATGTTCAGTCTACTTCACATTGCTGAATCGAAGTATTCAATTGACAACATCCGGATCCCACCAGGAAATATGCAAGAATGACAATGAGATTCATGAGCGATGCATAGAATTCCCTCTGGGTCCGGACGACCCTCCCGCCTGACCAAAATTCGGATGATCCAGAAACTGCACGGACCATTCCATCGCTCTGGAGATCTCGCTCGGCCAGTCGCACGAGAAGGGGATATCGCCGACGAGGAGCGATGAGGGGAGTAAGGTGTTGGGCGCCGGGTGGCTCGGCGGACTGGCACTAGCTGTAGACGTCCCGAGGTGCGCGGGAGGAGGGTATGTAGACGTACTCGCACGGCCAACCAGCGGGTGTAGCGGGGTGATGGCGCGGGGAGAGAGGCTTTCCTGCAAGCACAGTTCTAGTCTTGTTTAGCGCCGGGGTGAACAGCATTCCATTCAAGAATCGGCTACGGGGTGCGTGCGACTTACGCTCCTCCCCCAGGCGTCGTGCGCGGGACAACGCACTTAACATATCCACCGCCTTCTGCGCCGCAACCGAATTCACGCTCAGCGCCTCAAACACCTTCAGGCAGCTCTCTGCATCCTCGCGCAGCGACTGCGGCGACGTTCGCCCATGAAGGAAAGCACTATCGCTGTAAAAGGTCTCCGCCACGAAGAGGATCGAGCTCGCGCAGATCAGACAGGAGATCATTTGCCACCAGGGGAAATCATGCACGAGGCTGCGCTCGTCGGTAACGTTGTGCAAGAGGTGGGCTGTTTGCTGGGCCTCATGGATGCAAATGGATTCTGCTTCGGAGATGCGTTCCTTGTGCTGGAGAAGGAGGTCTAGGAAAGGCATGTTGTTCATCTGGAGGAAGGGGAGGCAGAGGAAGGGGCGGTGGATGAGGGCGCGAAGGTGGTGGAATTTGACGGCGAGCATGTTTCGCTAATTGTCGGGTTAGTATACGACTCGTATCTGTTTCCCTGTGTAGGTAGAGCGAGGGCGAACCTGGCGTTTGAACGAGACAGATTTCTCGAAGGTGTGCCCAAGGTCGAAGCGGAGATGCCGCGGGAGTTGCAGCTTCCATTCTGTAAGGCGATGGTCTAGGCTCGCGGTACTCTGGAGCATTTGCTCCGGTGAAATGTCGATCTGGGATGGTCGATATAGCTCCCGGATGACCAATCCTAATATACAAGAAAACTCGATGACTGAGAGGAAATAGTCCATCATATGTCCACGGACTCGATTGCGCTCCTGGCTTGTGATGTCGTCGCCACCGCCAGGGCTAAATGGTGCGTCGTCTGTTGCAGAAGGGAGCTCGACATGAAAGTCGGCTTCATGGATGGCCATCGGCCGTCCGAGCTGAAGAGCTAAGAGCCGGTCCAGTACATACATGGCGTACCACGTACGCCGCCAGTGGGAGCGGTCCTTGATCCACGGCTCCTTGGACAAGGGGCAGTTGGGCGAGTTCTCTACATGCAGACCGATGCTATGGCCCATGCGGATTGCGAATCCCAGGGTATTCCAGCATCTGGCCTAGTTAGCCACCGGCAACGCCAGTAAGGACGGATCAATACCTATCCGTATGGCACACGGCTAGTAAGAAGAAGCACTGGACGAGCAAATTCCAAATATTGACAAGCGAGCAATCCGCGCCTAGTTCCCGTGAGAAGTAGAGTCCTTGTTCGAAATACCGGAAATAAGGATAAGGGCCGCCGTGTCTCCCGTGCGGAAACGAGGTATAGTAGGATCCGATGGCGAAAATAAAGTCTGCATCAACGATTAATCGGCAAACTCCTGATCTGTGGGACATTTCCACGGGGCACCATACTGAAGAGGGCAAGCCACGGCCGAAACGCCGGCCGGTTGTGGTCGCCCGCTTGAAATCGGCCAAATTCTCGGAGGAGCACCGATTTACAGATGAATGGATACGCAACATGGATGGTCGACAGGTAGACGTCCAAAAACTGTTCTGCTTCAGCCTCTGAGGGTACCAACGGCGGTTGGGTCAACGCCACGAATGTCCCTAGATTGGGATGATGAGCATAGCTCTGCGTGGGGAGATCATCTTCATCGAGAGAGCCATTTCCGGTCACATATTTCCGGATGTAATGGACGAAATGGATATCGCTTGCCTTGCCAACATAAGTAGGCGAAGACTCCGTGGTATCGTCTCCCTGTGGGGCGGCTATTGCGCTCGGACCGGGCTGCTCGGTTTTGGCAACGTCTGGTAATTGATTCTGAATATTCTGCAGGCCAGCATCAAGCTTAGCCTGTTGAGTAGGATCCAAGTTCAGCCTGAGCTCGCGAATCAATGCTTCATAAGATTGAGTGGCGTTTGCGTAGGCCGTGAGGAAGTCCCCCGTAGTGCCGCTAGGCAGCGGACCATGAGAATCACGCCCAGATTCGTCGATTCCTTGACGGCCCAGGTCAGGTTGACTTCCTGGAGACCCTCTCGGTTTGCGCGCTGACCATGAACAGGTGAATCCATATCCGTCACATCTGGAGCACACCGGTTGGCGGCCGTCACACTGCCAAGTTAGAGCTGGCTGTTAGCGAGGTGAACGAAGCAAACCTTTGCTTTAAGCAGGCGGCACTTGTCACACGCAACCCCGACACGCTGACGCTTCATCCTAGATGATCTTACTCCGATCCGGTAGAACCGTGCGACTGGAGGCTCGAGGGTTCAAGCGTACAAGAAGGCCAGGATGGATTTGTTGAGGTGGTAATAGGATCATGACATGACATCAATTGTGGTGATTTTCCACCACCGCCCGGACCGCCCGATCCGGTGCTGCCGACTACGAGTTTCCTTTTGCTGTGGCCAGAATGTCCCCCTGTGCCAACTTAATCTTGCCCCCCCCTGTATTTTTACCAAAGAAAACAAAAAAAAGAAAAAAGGGGGGGGAAGAAAAATTATTAATAATTAATTAACGCGTCGCTGACCTCATGACTTAGCTGTCGAGTCTCTTCGACCTCGCAGAACGGACAATGGACGCGGACGGTTCGCAGCAGAATGGTCGCCCGGGACCTCACGATGCAGGCAATCTGAACGAGGTTGCTGCCCCGCCTCCTGTGTACGATGTGTCTGAGAGGCCGGTGCGGCTGAATGATTCCCTGGAACACCAGCCAGCACGCAGAGCTCAGATAAACCCTCGAGACGAGAGATATGAACCGGTTGGACCCGATGATGTGCAGAGCCCGGACGAATACCCGCAAGAGAAACACCCTAAACCAGGACGCATGTTGAAATTCCTGCAGACGACCTATATTGTGTCCTATCTTGTGTTATTCTCGATGTTGGGGACTTTACTCCGGGTGGTCATCGAATGCCTGACCTTCTACCCGGGGACACCAGTCAATACCAGTGTTCTGTGGGCGAACGTTGGGGGTAGTATGCTCATGGGCTTCCTGAGCGAGGACCAAGAGTTGTTTCACTTTGAAAGTGTCAGCTCAAGTCTCCCTCACCATGTGCAAAACGCCCCGTCACAGCGTGCCGCGCATATCAAAGCTCACAAGAAAACCGTGCCCTTGTATATCGGGCTGACCACGGGCTTCTGTGGAAGCCTTACGTCTTTCTCCACCTTCATGCGCGATGTCTATCTGGCACTCTCCAATAACCCCGTGGTGCCAGCCGGATCGTATGACGAGGTCTCCCTGTTTGCGTCTGGCCCTGCCAGTTTGAAATCTCCTAATGGCGGGTTTAGCTTCATGTCCATTCTCGCCGTCCTCTTCACGGAGATCGGCCTCTCCTTGGCCGGTCTCTTTCTTGGAGCTCATCTTGCAGTGGGTCTCTCTCCATGGACGCCCAGTCTGGCCCAAGTGTGGTTGCGCAAATACGTCGACCCTTTTTCCGCTATCCTAGCTTGGCTATCATGGATCCTTGTCATCTGTCTCGTAGTCCTTCTGCCCCAAGATCACGGAGCAACCACGTTATGGAGTCCCAATATATGGCGCGGACCGTTTCTTTTCTCTCTTGTCTTTGCACCAATTGGTTGCGTATCCCGCTTCTATCTCTCCCTCAAGCTAAATAGCCGGATCCTCGGTTTCCCGCTGGGAACATTTACGGTGAACATAATAGGCACAATGGTATTTGGAATGGCATACTCGATACAACATGCCACCGTCAGCACTTCTCCGCTCACCATCGGCGGAATTACCGGCTGCGAGGTGCTGGAAGGGATCATGGACGGGTTTTGCGGGTGTCTGACCACAGTCAGTACCTGGGTTCTTGAACTGTCTGATTTGCGGCGTCGGCATGCTTATATTTATGGGAGTGTGAGTGTGGCCGTTGCTTTGGGTTTCCTCGTCGTCGAAATCGGGAGTCTGCAGTGGACTCGAGGTCTCGCCACGCCTGTGTGTTTCCGGTGACACGTAGGCGTGTTCACAACGCGGCTGTCCTGGGATGGAAAAGGCTTAATCTGGGGGTATTCCAATAGATCTTGTCAGTATACCTGCACATAGAGTCAGACATCATAGCGAATCAATGTGCCTGTTGCCACGTTAGATATCTGGGCACCGAAAAACATATTACAACTCCATTTCAGTCCTCGAATTGCCTTCATAACTCTTAGAGACCTATGGTACCTAGTACATAGAAGCTCATTTTCGTTCCGGTCTCAGCCGAATCTAGAGATTTACATAGTACCTGTTCACAGCCGAGCTTCCCAAAGTCCCTACTTCCGCAGCTCCAATACGAAGTCTCGAGCGGCTGCTCTTCCCACCTCAACGCACGCGCCGATAGGATATGTCCAGGCTCCACGCAGACTATAACTATATCCCTGGGCTCACCACCTTTTACGTCATACTATGGGGTCCCTTTAATTGCCTAATCTCCCTCCTCGCACGGAGAGCGAGGCCCCCATAGACTCCGTTGTCTCATTCTCGCAGTAGGTCGGTAATGATCACATCCGGATCAGCAGGCGCCGGTTCGTCTTCAGCACTGACGCCGAGATTTAGAAGCGCTAAGTGTCTGTCGGGCTCGAACGCCGGGCGGGACCATCACTAGAAACAGTCGTCAGTAACTGTCCCGGAAATTGGGTACAGAGGTAGGTACGCACGCCAGCCCGATCCTACCGCGCTGGATCACTATCTCGTCCTGATCCAATATACTACGGCATGAATACATAGGGGAACACAAGAAGTGGTGGGTAGATAAAATACGTAGCAGTCACTGGTCCTTTTGTGCTTTTCTTGGTGATGCGCAAAGTACTTTCGATAGCGAGCGATATCCTACACTAGTTATACCCTGCAATCCCAACCGCTTAAAGATTCACTTGCAGAAAAAAGAGGCTGCGATACAAGTATTATGCCAGTGTTCGCTAAACATCATCCTTGATCTCTTCAACAGTCCACTCAGCCCTCTCGGCCCTGCGAGCCTCCCACGCCTTATGGACTATGATTCCAAGAATGCCGAAACCAACGAGAAAAACAATAACAAATACAAGGATAACCCCAGGCTGGCTTTCTGCCCAATTACTTCGCTTCGCATGTTGATGGTCGTCAAAAAGCGAAGGTTGGAAAGCTTGCGCGGTGATGACAGGCATACTTGAGACGCGGACTCTTGAGGTTTCTCTCAATTAGTATCCGACAGGAGATGGTAGTATAAAACCATGAAACTATACTCACTACGTCAGGACTCATGCGGCCAGGGTTTGCAGACAAATCCTAGTAGACAGCGAGGCGCGTGGGATGAGGGTCCCGAGAAACCGACCCCAGCAGCAACATTGATATGATGAGCTAAATGCAGAATACAGCAGATCTACGACATCCTCGATGCTTCTGGATCCTTGGTCTATGTGATGTTCCAGCACATGAGGTCACTCTCTGACTCACCGGATCGTCCGGTCCGTCCGGCCGCGAACCTTCTATTGCTCGTTTTAACCCTATGTAGAATCACAGAACAACAGTACAGGGCAATTTCTCCTCGGAGATGACGTTCGATACTGTCAGTGCATCACTGCCAGGATCTACCCCTTGGCTGTCACCGGACTCAAATAAGAGACTTTCGCGGGATATACAGAGTTCGCCTAGAACCTAAACCTACTGGATATTAGCATCTCTTTCGCAACCACATTGCGCGTGGCCGTGTTGATTTCGTACGTGTGCCTCCAAGAGCTTGTTACCCACTGGGCCGTAGTATTTATTGCCCGATAGAATGGCCCAGACCATGCCCCAAGACAGCCCCGGCGACGCAGAGAATGCTGCTCAGCAACTGCAGTCCCCAACGAATGTCGAAGCCCCTGGTGACGGCGATGAATTCACTCGCCTCGTCAGGTTCATCTCTGCGTACCGGGAATCCGACTTCGTCAGCCCCGACGAAGGTGAGGTGCGCGTCCACCGAGTGTGGTATGCCCCGTGGCACAAGAGGAAATTCCGCTGGAAACACGTCGGCGGATCCTCGCGCAAGTTCCCTGACAGTTGGCTCCTTACTGATATCCGAGATGGTCTGACTGATACGGACGTTACTCATCGGCGTAATGTCGCCGGGTTCAATGAACTGGCTTCGGAGAAGGAGAACCCATTTGCGAAGGTTATCTCATATTTCCAGGGGCCGATTCTTTATGGTGAGCATTGCCTACTACCTCTATCCGCACTGACCGGCTGGCATCATCGTGCTAATACTGGGTTAACATAGTGATGGAGCTCGCCGTCCTGCTTGCCGCTGGGCTAGAGGATTGGATCGATTTCGGCGTCATAATTGGGATTCTTTGGCTGAATGCCGCCGTCGGCTGGTACCAGGAGAAACAGGCCGCAGATGTCGTGGCAAGTCTGAAGGCCGATATTGCCATGCGGGCTACAGTCGTGCGCAATGGGCAGGAAATGGAGTGCCTGGCTCGAGAATTGGTTCCTGGGGATGTGGTCAGTATACCTACTGTGAAACCACACTCTACAACGGATTCTGACGCAAGCCGTGTCCTAGATCGTGATCGATGAGGGACAAACCGTTCCTGCGGACGCTAGGGTCATTTGTGCGTACAACAATCGTGAACACGGATGGAAGGAGTATAAGGAACTTTTGCAGGACGGGATGCTAGACGGCTCAAGCCCTCAATCCGAGGACGATGACCTCGGTGAGGATGCAGGGACCAGACGCGGGCATTCGATTGTAGCGTGCGATCATTCCGCGATTACAGGGGAATCGCTCGCCGTTGACCGATACATGGGGGACACCGTCTTCTACACGACCGGGTGTAAGAGGGGAAAGGCTTATGCGGTGGTCCAAACAACCGGCCAGAGAACGTTCGTTGGGCGGACCGCAGCCATGGTGCAGGATTCCAAGGACACTGGCCATTTTAAGATGGTGATGGACAGTATCGGAACATCGCTTCTGGTCTTGGTAATGGCCTGGATTCTAGCAGTGTGGATTGGTGGGTTCTATCGAAATATCCCCATTGCATCCCCCGGAGAACAGACGTTGCTGTTCTATACCCTGGCGCTGATGATTATTGGGGTCCCCGTTGGTCTTCCTGTTGTCACCACAACGACCTTAGCTGTTGGGGCTGCGTATCTGGCGAAGAAAAAAGCCATTGTGCAGAAGTTGACCGCAATCGAGTCTCTTTCTGTAGGCCCATTCTAATCCCACTCCAGACCTCGTTTCAAGTTTGAGGCTGATATTAGAAGGGAGTCGATATCTTATGCTCGGATAAAACCGGGACTTTAACCGCCAATCGCCTCAGCATCAGAGAGCCGTTCGTGGCTGAAGGTGTGGATGTGAACTGGATGTTCGCCGTGGCGGCGCTGGCCTCCTCTCATAACGTGAACGCGCTGGACCCGATAGACAAGGTGACTGTGCTCTCACTGAAGCAGTATCCCAAAGCGAAGGAAATCCTGCAGCAAGGATGGAAGGTAGAGAAATTTCACCCCTTCGACCCCGTGTCCAAGCGAATTGTCGCGGTTGCAACGTGTAACGGTGTCCAGTATACATGCACGAAGGGGGCCCCTAAGGCCGTTTTACGGCTGACCAATTCTTCCGAGGCAAAGATGTATAAGGAGAAGGCGACGGAGTTTGCCAGTCGTGGATTCCGTTCCCTGGGTATTGCCGTGCGTAAAGAAGACGAGGACTGGAGGCTGCTTGGGATGATGCCCATGTTTGATCTCCCAAGGGAAGACACCGCACAGACAATGGCCGAGGCCCAGAAACTGGGTATAGAGGTCAAGATGTTAACTGGGGATGCAATAGCCATTGCAAAGGAGACTTGTAAACAATTGTCGCTTGGCACGAAAGTCTACAATTCCGAACGGCTCATCGGCGGAGGCCTGGGTGCCATGGCTGGGGACCTTGTCGAACGAGCAGATGGGTTTGCAGAGGTCTTTCCAGAACATAAATATCAGGTGGTGCAGATGTTACAGGAACGTGGACATCTCACAGCAATGACGGGAGACGGAGTAAACGACGCGCCCTCGTTGAAGAAAGCGGACTGTGGGATCGCAGTCGAAGGCGCGTCCGAGGCAGCCCAGTCCGCTGCTGATATCGTCTTTTTGAAACCGGGACTCTCCACCATTATCGATTCTATCAAAGTCGCGCGGCAGATCTTCCACCGCATGAAGGCCTATATTCAATACCGAATAGCACTCTGTCTGCACCTTGAGATCTACCTAGTGACCGCTATGATAATCCTCAATGAGAGTATCCGTAGCGATCTAGTCGTGTTTCTAGCACTGTTTGCCGACCTCGCAACGGTCGCTGTGGCATACGATAACGCATCCTACGAGCTCCGTCCTGTCGAGTGGCAGCTGCCAAAGATCTGGATCATCTCTGTTATTCTCGGCATCTTGCTCGCCGCAGCAACATGGGTGATCCGGGGTACCCTATTCCTTCCTGACGGTGGCATCATCCAGAATTGGGGCTCAATCCAAGAGATTATATTTCTCGAAGTGGCACTGACCGAGAATTGGCTGATCTTCGTGACTAGAGGCGGCGACACATGGCCATCTGTTCAGCTAGTGGGTGCAATCTTCGGCGTTGATGCCCTGGCTACAATCTTCTGCTTGTTTGGCTGGTTCTCAAATAGGGATATGGCTACTGACCCGTTCGACCAGCTGCTGGACTCCCCAAAAGAAACTCATAACGGATCGACCGATATTGTGACTGTTGTGCGGGTCTGGGGGTATTCATTGGGCGTGACTATTGTGATTGCGTTGTTGTATTATGCCCTCAATAAGATTCGATGGTTGGATGACCTGGGCCGGAAAAAGCGCAGCAGAGGCGAGATCCAGGTCGAAAATATCCTGAGTCATCTAGCCCAGGTCACTGTTCAGTATGTACAGGAGGCTGGGACGGGCAGCGGACGATTCTTCCTGGCGTCCAGTAAAGAGGAGGAAGAGGCCGAGTAGGAGCAACCGAAAGGAGCGATATTCTCTATTTTTGGACCCTCGCCTCTCTGACTTCCTACTGTGTTGGAACTTTCAACTGCTGCCTAGGTGTTATGATGCACGAGAAAGATAGTTCATATACAATTGTTTCCCGACAGTGGGAATTTTTGATCAAGTTGTATTAGACATTAATTTCGCGTGATCAGAAAAACCAAACGGAATCAAAGCGCTGACAATCCATAATCAGCGTCAATAACCTAAATATGAAACGAGCAAATCCAGTGAAATGTCAGACACCAAACGATCTCACACCCACAGGCTCTCCCTGGCACCCGTCATGTACGAAGACACTCTACCTAGACCGTCTCCTGTCCTTCCGCAGACGGGACTCCTTCGACGAGCTGACCAGGCTCAGAAGCAGTCGGCTGACCGCTACCCCCATTTACTGGGCCCGGAGCCCTAATTTCCTGGGGCTTTTCGACCCCTCCACTAACAAGTGCCGGTTCCCTCCGTCCACCAATAGGATCTTTATATGTACGAATATACAGTCCCAAATCGCTTGGGTCGATTCCGGCATGCAACCAGAGAAACACCCCACAGGTGATGGGAATAAGGCAACAGTCAAGGATGCCGTAGAAGATGAACTCCGAGTCAGGCGGGATGACATTCCCTCCCTCGCTAACCCCCCAGCATACAGGTAGAGCATCCAGAGCAGACAAATCCAACTGGCTGGGATGATGTGGGCGAGCTCGACGTCTCGGCCTAAGGCTTTAGCATATCCTCGAGGTGCTATGAGTAGAGAATAGACAAGCAATAGCCAGGACCAGATCCAGAACGCGTAATATCCTAAACTCGTATGTCAGTGACGTCTTCTGGGAAAGCAATGTGTTTATGCTGACCCCATTTGTAGTCGCTGCGGACCACAGCACCGACTACTGCCATGATCGCCATCACCGCGCTCAGAAAGCACGCCCAGAGTATATGAACAGTAGGGGCGGCGCAGGTGAAAAGCACAGACAGAGACAGAAGCGGCCAGATCAGGAACCTGCAATGTGGAAAGATGTTGTCAACATGCGATGCATAACACAGGGTTGATGGGGTGGAGATCAATCATACCAGCCACAGTACCGAACCCACCAGATCTGGCGATTCATTCCAGAATCCAAGTGGCCGCTGCGATGCCATTCTACGTCAATTGGGACCCATCCGAGATTAGACGCCATGCTATAGTGTTCTACCATTGCTACGAAAGCAACGGCTGCGAGAAGGTAATGGAATATTCGCCGCGTTGGAGGGCGGCGAAAAGATAGCCCCATTATTGCGAGCATGGTGAAGCCCATGATCGACATCACAGCCCAATACCAATCTGAGCCGCGGACAGTGATATGGATATCAACAGTCCTATCGTTCACTATGAAAGGATTAACGTGGGTTGCCCTGTTGCCACCCATTCTGTCTTCAGATGTAGGGATATTGAAGGCCCAGAGACGAAAAACAAATCAGATAGATTCTTAATGACCTAGTCCACAGGCGGACTTTATGTGCCGTGATTGAAAACTATCAGAAGCAAACCTGTGTGCATCACCAGAGCCACGTGGGTATATATCCCGCACTCATAAATCGAGTCATTGATGTAATCGATTCCTTTCTCTCATGCTCGCCATGCGTGCATGTATCTTGGTTCCGATTTGTTTACACTGAAAGGCTGGAGTAACATGGTGCGGGACGACTGCATCTACTCCGGTCCGTGTGGACCGGCTGTCGCGGACTTGTGGGCTGGATTCAAAGCAAGCGGACGGGAACGAAGAACGAGAAATAGCTGGTCCTTGGGTGTGCTGCTGGATCGAACCAAGAATTTGCAGGCCACGTTCGGCATCCTGTTTCCAACCGCTGACCCTCATACAATTGACACCAGTGTTGAACGTCATAGCTATTGAATTCGGAAAAAGTAGCAAGTCTAAGCTCTTTTTTAGGCAAACCGGTCCGCGCGGCCCTGCAGGGATTTCAGCCTGTGTTGATCATTCCGTGTGGATTGTAGATCTGATATATGTACCAACTTGACTAAGCTAACCATAGTAGTCGATGAAATGCAAGATCATGTCACCAGGGTAAGGATCCACTTATCCTTCTATTACTGGTTTAGATATACAGTACTCTACCTGGTGATTCTTCATTTGTCCCAAGATTGATATCGAGGTTTAGTTGAAAGGACCTATCTTGGTTGAGATGTATGGAATTTTCACCCAGAGAATTCTACTGAATAGGCGACGGTACGTCACGAGGCAATATAGGATATCCAGGCCAGCCGTACTTGCTTCTAGCCATAGCTGTGGACTCATGACCCATTCAATTGATATGTACTATATACAAAGCAAAGGGCCAAAACAAACGAAAGGGCTAGATACATACAAGCCTGAGTGCACGAAATACCACAAAGCCTCAAACAAAGACACAACACCATGACTACTACTCCCCCACCGCTTACTGATCAGAAGAAGCAGGGTTGCTATCCATCGTCATTGCCGCCCCTGCGTGGCAACGCCCACTGCCATTGGTCCTAGTACTCAACCTAGTCTTACACCAATGCTTAAGCGAATGAAACGCCCCATGAGTATGGACATTCTCAGAACCCCGCCGTGAGCTTCGCCCACTCTCCTGGATGCCAGCTGGGGGCGGAGGCTTGGTCATTCGTGGATATCGCAAGTAGTAAAACGCCTGGCGACATATAGGACACCTGGAATCAAAATTGCAGACCCAGTCATCGGCACAGACTTGGTGGAAGAGATGCCCACATGGAAACTCCCGTAGGATGGACGTTGAGGCTATCAGCTCAAGACAGATAATGCAGCATTCTAGATCTTGGTCTGTATTTCGGTTTTCATTCGCTTAGAGCACTATTCGATGCAAGGTATGCTGGGGTTGAGAGGATGAGGGGATGAACTCACGAGGTGGAATATCCGGAAGGCCTTGGAATGTTCGTAGTTTCGATAAGTCGAATTCGTATTTGGAGGCACGTCGTGGATGCATGGTTATTACAAGGAAAATGAAAAGGAGGTATTTGGGGGCAGACTGGGCAAGTAGCCTACGGCCGGCGGCGGTAATCCCATTTTATTATCACCACGACATTAGGGTCAGAAAAAAGCATCAAAGGTCAGATTAAATGATCGCCGTGAGGATCTGCGTGGTCAGAACAGGGTTCTGCACAGAGTAGACAGGGCTGCTCCGGATCACGCGCTGCCACGCAGAAAGACACACTCGGGTGTACCGGCTAGAGTGGAAGACACGGAAATCACGACAGCATTTGTTGACTGGAAAGGTTTAAACCCAGCTGGTATGGGGTTGACCCAAGAAAATAACGATACTATGTCATCACAGGCTATCATATACACGTTCCAAGGCACGAAGAATGGGGCGGCCTGATGCTCAACGAGCCCTGTTGTCTTGGCTCGCGAGATCGTATAGCCAGTAAGTTAGACGTTGGAGGTAGCGTCATACGAAAACCGTGTTAAATGCTTTTCAGACGCAGGAGATCTGTCTGACAGGTGCATATTTCCTTGTTAGAAGCTGGGCCGCGGCCATATCTTTTACCCCTCTCTTATCGACTTCCGGCGTTGTGAGGACGATTCGAGCTGTCCACGCTATCACAAAACAATTTGCTACTCGAGACCGTGGCTAATAATTACTAACAGCCAGCACAGTACTGTCCCGCATCTAGCCTTCCATTTACGGATGATTTAAGGGTCGCAAGGGCCTGGTTGGTTGTTCATTGTCTGAATAATGTCCGATACTGGCCAGAGTCATAATATAAAAGCTTTCATGAGGGTAACAGGCATGGTGCTGAGTGACAAAGGTCCATGGATTTGGATATCCTTCGCATTTCCGTTGCATGGGAATACATTGAGTGCATTCCGGACGCTTTCCATCACACTGTCCAAGGTCAGCAGTTCAGCGACATGGAGGAAGGTATGCCTGCCGAGTCTTACACCTAGTTTTCGTCTGCTGCAATTGTTGCAAGCGGAGCGCCGCTATGGCTTCACGGGCATGAAACCGAGATCGATGCATACAAATACGTAAGGGCGTGAGTGTCTATCGTTGATGGCGGCGAGGAGAGATGTTCATGACAGAGCAAGGGTGGCGATGTGCAGGCATGTGATGCCTCAGGAACTCAAGATACATCATCTGCATGACTCCTCCAATGCAAATTGTCAAATAATGAACCGATCGAAGGGTACCAGTAGTATGAGGGGTGCCCCTTGGGTCCACCTCCCCAAGAGAAGATTTGTAGTGGGCCCCGTCTTGGCGGTTTATATGCCCGAATCGAGAAATGGCTTCATGTCTCCCACTGCCAAAAGTCCGGCACCGAACGTTCGAGCCACATTTTGTGGACAATATTTGGAATCTGTTTGTCTTTGGCTTGGATATGATATGCTCAGGAATTCATCTGTGGGTAAGCCCTACTGCGACGGCCACCGCATTTAGAATCAAACTCCGCCAATATTTCAACTAAGCAGGTTTGATCAGAAAGATGGCTGGATATGCGTACACATGCAGCCAATTGTTAGAAATGGGTTATCTCCTGAACGCCTATATATATTCCCCATCCCCCCAAGAAGAATACTTAATAAATATTAAATAATATAAATATACTAAGACTTGTAATCTTAAAAAGTATATATTATTCTTATGTGTTTTTTAATATTTGTTATATAATAGTATTATTATAA